>NC_081180.1:133947840-134207092 GCF_029867415.1 Vicia villosa | reverse complement strand
GACAAATTAGTGTTTAATGACATTTCGGAAGCCTAATATACTCCTTGATCGTTTTCAAGGGACATCAGTATAAACCAAAGTATCGGACTAATGATGACTACCAGATCAACCGTATCGGTACATGCCGTACAGTTTCCTTGGTCTATTGTCATATACTTAAGGTATCTCGAGATTCGGGTTAGAATCTTTCACACAAGCAAAATACCCAAACAAACCTTTGAAAAATAGAGCAATCAAGTCAAACAATTGAAAACATCGACCTATTCTCTTAAGGTAACCCCTTTTGAAAACATTTTGTTTTTTGAAAGTATCTCCCCAGCAGAGTCGCCAGTTCTGTGGACCTCCGTTTTTTAATCCCGGGCCATACCTCTGTTCTGGAGAGATACGTGAACTGACTCTTTTTTATCGCTTAATGCTTTCGCATTTTGAAAATTCACAGAGTCGCCACCGACCTTTTATTTTATCCAATTAAGGAAAGGTTTATAAAAGAAACAGAAAAAAGACCTTTAAGAAATTCTGGGTAAGGGGGTAGGTTATACAAAGGGAAGGTGTTAGCACCCTTTGTATCCATGGTTATCCATGGGCTCTTAAGTTTGCTTAGCTCACTTGTTTTTCGATCACTTTTTAATTGCTTTAGAATGCTCATATGTGGCTTCAAATACTTTTGTAAATTGAATTTTGTAATGATCCGTGTGTGGATGTATACAAAATGCTTGTTTATCTTTCGAAAGATGTTTTGAAAAGAACGTTAACTTTGTAATAATCCGTGTTTGGATGTATACAAAGTATTGTCTTTTTTGAAAGTTTTGTTTTGAAAAACAACAGTGTATGAGAATTTTGTTTGTTTTGATTTGAGCAAGCAAACTAGGAGGTCTACCTTGAGTTGTAAGGTCTTTATCCTATTTCCTTTAAAAATCTATCCTTTCACCGGATATAAACAAAAGGTTCGATTTTGTACTCGAAACAGTAGAATTTTGACTTTTGATTTTGAAAAGAATGAGAAGGGATTACCTTAAGAGGTGCAAGTGTGATTGTGTTTGGATTCAGATATTTTATCTTTGAAGTTAGTGATCTAACGGTTCAATTTTATCTTTGACATACACGCAGTTTATATGTGCTGGAAATTAAAATGCGGAAATGTAAAGTGCGGAAAGTAAATCTACGCTATTACATCGATTGTGCAGGAAATGTAAACTAGCCTATTTACATGAATTTGACATCCTATACATTTATCTAGGAATTTAAATTGCAAGAAAAATAAAAGGCATGTTTTTTGGATTTTTTATGATTGATTTTAATTATGATTAATGCATGATTAATTAAATTAAAATGAAGAAAAAAAGATGAAAATAGATTTAAACCTAGAAATTAAGTTTAAAGTATGTACAAAATATTTGTCAATTAATTTTAAAACAAAACTAATTTTTTTTGGGATTTTTGAAATTGATTTGAAATTGATTTAAGCTAATTAAAACATAATTATACAAATAATTATACAAATAATTAAAACTTAGAGAGAAAATTATTCAAAATATGTACAAAATTAGTTTATAATATATAAACAATATTTAACATTAAGAGCAATTTTTTTTATGATTTTTTGATTGGTTAGAATAATTAAAAAGCAAATATATAAATATATACTAATTAATTATGCAAAATATTGAAATTTTGAAGGAAAATAAAATATTTTTATTTCAGAAAATAATATATTATTTTAGAAGTCTAAAAATATTTTTTATGCATTTTTTGGATTTTTGAAACTATTTTTAATTAATTTGACAAAGAAAATTAAAATAAAAATAGAAAATAAAAGGATACTGATCAGGTGTGGTGGGATTGAGAGTCCATGGTAAGGAGTGCTTTGTCTGGAGCGTTGGATGATGTGACTGGAACGATCATGTGGTCACTGAAACGAGGGAGCATGATGCGTACATAGCCTGCAAAGCACTGAATCATATATTTAAAAAAAAACAAACGCGCGCAGGGCAGCCAATGAGAGGCTGCCACGAGTTCGTCTTCTTCCTCCGTCCGTTGGCTTAGGCCTGCAACTGTCACTAAAGGTTTTAGTGACGGTTTTTTGCTGTAGCTACATGTCCTGCAAAATAACGAATAGGGGTAAACCTAAAAATAAATTTGGCGCGACCCCTCCATTCAATTCGTCTGATCCATACGAACTCAATGGTACCACTTAGAACCTCTAATTTTGCCTATTTCAGAAAGCCCTAATTTTGAAACTATGAACCCTAAAATGGTAGTTTCGTGTATACGTGTTCAAACTTCAATTAAGTTTCCAGAAATGATCTACACATCAAACCAAACTCAACTATATGTCTACATCTTGTTTAGCATGCGTGGATAACCAGATACGAATTGATTTAAGTTCGAACAAATTATGACCTGTATAGCTCGATTTAGTGAGCTTCAAGGCTTGTAATTGATTGGGATACGTTTATTGATGTTCAAAGATGATGTTTGAATGCTTTGTTTGAACTGAAACTAGTTAGAAACTAAAATTCGAATTTTGAATTTCTTTCAAAAAGTTCCAAGTGGTTACAAGTGTATTATGAGTAAGGCTTTGTTTCTGAACTCCTCTTTTTTACTACTGAAGTATGCTAGCCTATTTATAAGCATTGAGGTGCTTAAAATCTAAGCTAGAAAGCAATAAGTGCTTTTGCTAGAATCTTGACTTTTCCACATATGTAGCTTGGCATTTAAGCCACTATGGCTTGATTTTCTTCTCTCCCTCTGCTGTACTTTGCTTTGAGACAGAGTTGAATGAGTCATATTGATGAGTCATGCTTGGAATACAAGCTATCCATTATCCTTTCATTTTTCCTTTTAATTTAATCTTAAAATAAGAAAAAATCAAGCAAAAATGGATGAAAAATGTTATGGGCTTAGTCTTGGTCGTGGGAGGCCCATAATATTATGGAAATGATGTTTGAACCATGAAAACTTGGCCCCATTTGGAAAAAATGCATTTTTGAGCAATGTTGGTTTTATGCATTTTCCAAAATTTAGCCAACTTCAACAAGGTGTAAATCTCTCAATTTTTGTCATATGAAGGAGATCTTGCACTTTTTGGAAACCTCAAAGAGTCCTCTAACCAATGCCTTTGGTCTCATGTCAAAATGATTTTTGATGCTCCTTGTGTGTCCTTTTGAAAAAAGTGTCTTTTTGTTGACTTTGAAAATGACCTGTAATGTCTTTGATCATATTTTTCAAATGGTGAATCCAATGACCATGGGATCAATGGCATTTGAAAGATAATTGAATTTCCTTCAAAATGAGCTTTGGTTTGAATTTTTTGGATGAAGGATGAGAGAGTTATGATCAGTCAAAGTTGAGTTGACTTTTCAGGCAAAAACCCTAATTTTGAATCTTAGGGTTTTGTTGATTTTTGATCTTTCCTTGATGAATTATGATCATCCAATGATCAAATGATGAATCCTTTAACAAAATATGGACTTTGACAAAAAAATTCATTTTTGACTGTCTGTTGACTTTTTGGGTCAAACGGGTCGTCTGTTGACTGTTTGAGCTGCTGACGGTGCGTCTGAGTGAATTGAAGTTTGAAAATTTGTATGATGGTACTTTGAGATATATGGATGTGCATGAAATACATTTGAGGTCTCAAAAGCTTGTTTCTCCTGTAAAAACAAGAAAACCCTAGTCAGGGACTGTTTATGTAGGAGACAGTTAAGCGTACCTGATTTTTGTGCAGTGTTGAGTCTCTGCTAATCGCGTGATATTCAGAAGACTTCTAGAACAAAAATCTTGGAATTTTGAATTGTGAAAGATTGATTTGATTGATGGTACAAAACACTGAGAATTGTACTGCCAGCAGTTTGGCTGTCAACTGACTGTTCAGGTATTGACGTAGCAGTTAGAGTGAAAAATCAACAGTCAAAGTTAATTTTCTTTTTTTGTTGTTTTTGTTTTATGTGAAAAATGAAAGTTATTTACATGACTTGTTAAAAAACACAGACATAATAAATAACTAATATTTACTGTATGCGGGCAAAATTACCGATAATAACCCTGAAAATCATTTAATGCACAGAAAAATGAATATTTGACTGGCAGAAAACACATAAAATATTATCTGAGTAATTAAGCAATATTATGACAAATAGTACAACATTTAATACTGACAGTACAAATATTATATACTATATTGAACAGTACGACGAATAAACGGTACATTTAAGAAATAAGAAATACGGCAAATTTTAAGAATGACGATTGATAACCCATGCTACAAATAGTAACATGTAGATGATTGGGAGCATAAGCATCCCAGGTCCACAGTGTTCCGGGCTATGTAGACAGAAGAAAGACATGATCACCGTAGCAATGGTGATGACCATAAGAAAACACGTTTCCCACCGCTTTGCCATTTTGTCGGGGAAGAAGAAAGGATGGATTATGAAGTAGAAATTTGAGAGATGAATTAGAATTTGATGTGAGATTTTTATGAAAAAATGAGAGGTATTTATAGAGTGGAAAGAAGGATAAAGACGTTGGGGAATGATGTGATTCCGTACAAAAGGAAAATTTGAGTGGAAATAAGATTTGAAAGAAAGTGTATGATAGTGTTGGGAAAAAGAGAGATGTAGAGAATAAAGTTAGGATTTGATTTTTGAAAAAGAGATTTGAAAAGATTTTTGAAAATAATGGAATATAGTACCAAAATTAGTGGGAAACAAAAGATAATAATAATCTACTTGTTACCAGTACAGTCTGAGTTTCCTGATTCTGCGCCTGCAAAAAGATTTAACTATGTACCAATTGTGTCAGTACTATTTATCTGTAAATAAATAAATAGCATGTGTGAAGTAATAAACAGTATTTGGCGTTTGCGTAAGAATAAATTCAACTGCAAGCCAAATTACTGTATAAGAAAAATTCTAAAAACTAAGTGTTTCATATGTCAGGATATTTGTTGAAATAAAAATCCATGATTATATGAGACTCTTAATTTTCAGATTGGAGTTTTCTTGAAAAAAGATGCGGGCAAATTTTGGGGTATAACACACTGACTTCAGCATTTTTCATGCAATCCTGGAGCTTTTGAACACGGGTCGTGTTGATTCACACGGGGACCTGTGTTGACCTCCAGATTCGTCAAAAACTTCCATCTCTCAGCCTTTAAGAGTCCCCAAAGTCTGACCATTATTTCCTATGATCACACGCATCAACCTGAAACACTAACACTATTAAACGAAGGCATAAAAAGGATCTTTTAACATAAACTCTAAACAAAATGCAATGCAATACCATAAATTAATAAACATGATAAACTTAACTTAAAAGCAATAACAACAACCAAATGTGTTACCGAAATGATGAATTTGTGCCGGATGAAAGACAGAAACTTAATAGAAATGGTGGCCGATCATAACCCCAAACTTATATCATTGCTTGTCCTCAAGTAATGTATTGAGACTAAATAGAGGTCACCCATGAATTTCTCTTTTCCACAACACAACCTATGTCTTCTGCAACTTGCCTTCTTCCTTCCCGATCAAGCTTCTGGCTTCCAGAATCAAACTATCTACCACACTTTCACATCAGAGGACTTCTTTACCTGCAAACTTTTTCACACTCTCACCAGATCTCTCGGGGTTAAAGTGTTTGCACTCACAGTACCAAATTGTGCAATATCAACTCTTAATTTTGAATGTATTCTATCTTCAGTACACCAACAGATTCCACACACTTTATGAGGTCTTTTGGGTTGTAACTGGGCTTAGGTACGGTAGGATAGACAAATAAATGGATAACAAAGGGGTTTGGATTCGGCATTCATGATGTTTTTCTCACTTTTGTGCCTAACTCATAGCTTGGGGTTTTATTCAACTTTGACTCTTCTTCACTCAATTTTCAATGAGTATGTTAGGGTCTTTAGTCACGACAAGTGCTTTTCTCTTTTCTCTTCTTTTTTGGTTGGACATTTGCATGCCTCTCATTTTCTTATCTTTTTTATTTCTTTTTATGCACTTACCCCTTTCTCTACGGGTTACCACCCCAAACTTAGCTTTTTGCACACTTTATAATTTACAACAATCATGCCGAGCAAGGGTAGGAAATGTATGGTTAAGGGTTAACCATGGGTTTATTTCAAACAAAAAGGCTAAGGCTCAACGGGGGTTCACAAAGGGTAAACATAAAGTTAAGGATGGTTAGAATGGCTACGGGTTAAAACAAACAACGTGCCTCAGTGTGTGTCTTCTTGTTGTGTTGTGTCAACAGAGCAAACGCAAAATCAGAGTGATAAAGTCATACCTGACTTAAATCTCCTGATGATATTTTGGTGTTTGGCCTTTGTACTCTCACCATGTTGGTTAAGCTTACAAGCTCTGAAGCCTCCTCGTGTCATGTGGTTTCTTTTCCGACTCGGGTATACCATACAACCATTCCGGTCTAGTGTCTCCAAGTTGCGTCCAACCTTTTACTTTTCTCTTTTCTTGGCTGTATCAACTTCCGGTGTGCCTCAGGAGATCAAGTACGGGGAGGATCTTTCATCCACTAGCTATTAATCCCAAATTCATCCAACAACTATCAATCAATCTGTAACACAATGGCTAAAAAACAAAACCAAAAACAAGAAATGCATAAAATGAAATAAAAGCAATGAAAGAAAACCGAAAGAAAACCCCCCCCACACCTGAACTAAACATTGGCCTCAATGTTTTCAAACAAGAGTGAGAAGGGTGACTTACAGAGGGTGGTTACTTCCTCTTCCACACCTTATCTCCTTTCCTTTCAGCAACCAAGAATTCATGAAGCTTAAAATTTCGGAAAACTTTGTGCTTTTTGTCACTTCCAACCTTGTCACCCTTTCTAGCCTTCACCTTGGGCGTGAACTTAGGAATAAAAGCTTCATAGGATACCTTATTGGATACTGTGGCTGAAACTTTTTATGGACTTGGTGTTGAACTTTTCATCCCTTCTCCAAGTTTGTTCATGCCAACTGTAGGTTGATGTTCCTTTCCTTCACTCTGTTTCTTGATGTCAGACACTTTTAGGGTTACCTTATCATCAAAATATTTCAGGGTCAGAGCACCTGTTTCAATGTCAGTGTTGCATCCACTAGTAAGCATGAATGGTCGACCCAGAATGATAGGTGTTTCTTCATCTTCCAAAATATCCATGATCTCAAAATCCACTGGAAAAATGAATATGTCAATTTCCACCAACACGTCTTCAGCCACCCCGTACGCTTGTTTGATGGTGTGTTCCGCAAATTTCAGCTTTGTTCCTTTTTTCCTTACTGTTCCAATACCCAGCTTTTTGAAAATGGATAAAGGCATCAAACTCACACTAGCACCTGAATCGATCAAAACCTTGGGAAAATTTATGTCGTTGATGGTGCATGGTATTGCAACCGCTCCAGGATCTTTCTTCTTAATTGGGATTCTCCTTTCCGGTGAGATTCTCCCGCACTTTTCAGTTACTCCCTTTTGTTCATCTCCTGTTGGCTTCTTCTTTGCAATTACGTCTTTCATAAATTTTCTGTACAACGGCATTTGCTCAAGTGCTTCAAAGAAGGGCAACTTTATCTCTAACTTCTTGAACAATGTAGTGAACTTCTCAAACTCTTTTTCTTTTGAATCCTTCTTTGCCACTCTAGTAGGGAATGGCAACTTGATCATCGGTTTAACCTCTTTTTTAATTTTTTCTTCATTTGGCTCTACTGGTGTCACGGCTTCTTTGGTTGTTTTCTCAGTTTCCCTCACTTCCAAGTCCACCTCTATGACCATATTGTCATCTGTTTCATCATCTTTTTCAGATTCCAATCTCTTCTTGCTTCGTGTTGTGACAACATTCACATTCTCTTGATTTTTCTGGTTTATCACAGTTGAGCTCGGAAGAGTACTTTGTGCCTGTAGAGATAGATGTTGTGCTATCTGACCCACTTGAACCTCCAAATTTCTGATTGACGCAGTTGTGTTCTTGTTGTTTTTCCTTGTCTCTTCTTGGAATTGAGAGTTATAAGTAGCCATCTTTTCTATAGCCACTTCCCATTATGCCTTCTGCGGAGCTTGTTGTTGTTGATCTTTCCACGAGAAGTTGGGATGATTCTTCCACCCCAGATTGTAGGTGTTAGAATAAGGATTGTTCTGCTTCAAGAACTTGATCTCCTCAATTTGTTGTGGAGCTGCAAGACAATGAACGGTTTTGTGTGGTCCATTACAAATCTCACAAATAGCGTTTGGTGTTTGTTGGACTTGAGCCACTTTCTGAGTACTGATGTTCAGTGCCTTCAACCTCTTTTCCACTTCTGCAGCAACTGTTTCTTCAATTTTTTCCTGCTTGTTAGCTTCCAGCTTTAGGTCAATCACTCCCTCAGGCTTGCTTGTAATCCTGTCATATAGCTCCAAATGCTCATTTGCAGCGATTGCTTCAATAATCTTCTTCATACCAGTGGCTGTTGCAAAGTTAGATGAACCACCGGCAGCTGAATCTAGAATTTGCCATGTCTTGAGTCTGAGACCATTAACGAACATCTGCATCTGCTCAGTATCATCCATATTGTGATTAAGACAAGCTACTAGGAGTCTTTTGAATCTTTTATAAGTATCCCCTAGCGACTCACCCTCTTTCTGCTTGAAATTAGGAATTTCATATATTTTTCTCAATGACACTGATGCAGGAAAGTATTCATTCAAAAAAGCCTTCTCCATCTCTTCCCAAGTAGTAATACTCCCTGCAGGTAAGGAATAGAACCATTCTTCAGCCTCATCAGTTAAGGTGAAAGGGAACATACGTAACCTCTTTGCTTTCTCACTATGCCCATCTATCTTCAGAGTGGTACTCATAGTCAGAAACCTTTGAAGATGTTTATTTGCATCTTCGTTCACCCTTCCAGAAAAAGACCGCCTTTCCAGTTAATTGATAGTGCTGGGATGCAGCTGAAAGTGTGCCGCATTCACCGGTTGGTTCATAATTGTCATTCTACCAGCCGGTGCATTATTTCCACCGTAGTCACCAAGAAGCCTCTCGACTGGTGGGGGTGGATCAGCTGCCATTGTCTCAGGAGATGTCTCGGTGTCTGAATCAAAACGCTCTGAATGAACCGAAACATCTTCCTCTTTTTCTGGTATTGTTGGATTTCCTTCGGATGCTGCCAGTCTTTCTTGCTTAGCTCTTCTGAGTCTTGCTCGTAAAGTCCTTTATGGTTCTGCGTCAAAAGGTAAATCAGTTGAGGGCTTTCCTCGCATAAAAGGATTAGAAACCGATTAGGGACAACAAAAATTAACAATACAGAAAAATAAAATTTTAGTTGCAGAGCAACAAAATTCTAACTGAACTCAACTTAAACTCAACGGCGCCAAAAACTTGATCGGTAAAATAGAAAGTGTACTATTTTGCCTCTTGTAATAATAGGGAAAATTCCCTGAATATCGAACTCAGGGACTGCGTAAGAATAATGAGTTCAATTCAAGGTTCAATTAAACAAAAAATTCAATTTGGTTTTGTTTGGTGATTATAAGTTAGCGAAAAGTAGGATAAGTAGTGAATGAGATTGACTCTTTAAGAGATATGAGTAACATGCTAGGGATAGTGGATGATTTACTTTGTAACAACTTTGGAATTTCTATCGCAACAACTTATTTTCAATAATCAATTACCGGTTCTTGAGGTTGTTCGATCCTAAGTCCTTAGTGAAAAAACCTTTGATCCTTCATCCTAAACCCTAAGTCCTTAGAAATTTACGATGAAATCAAGCAATTAAGTTATCAAGAATATCCGTTTTTTATAAGGTATTCCTAGTCCTAGGTTACATTTATTATAGCATATTCTCCTGAAAGCATTATCAATGGTGGTCTAACCTAAATGATAATCATACATCAATTCCATTTTGTCCGAAAGGAAAAGCATTAAAAACATCAAGAGAATAAATTAACAACGAGAAAACATGATTGTTATTGCAATTACAAACTCAGAGTCATTACAAAGTAAAATCAGGGCCACCCCCTAGCATTGGGGGGTTTAGCTACTCATAGTAGTCAAAGAAAACAAAATATGGAATAAAGACATTACAAGAAATTGGAGGAGATTGAATCTTCAATTGCTTCCGTTCATGAAGATCTTCTTCTCTCCCAAACCCTTGCTTTCTCCAATCTTCTATCGTATTCTCTTCTCTCGTCCGTCAAAAGTCCCCTTCTCCTTACACAAACTTCGTTTAAGTAGCTTCAGTATCAGTCTCAGTGTCAGCAAAAATTCCAAAGTACTATTAATACAAGACAGAGTAAAACAGATCAAAAAGTGAAGTTTTTGTCTGCATCCATCTACACGGTCCGTGTTGATTCACACGGGTGCCCGTACTGATCCATTGACTTTAGCATTTTTCATGCAATCCTGAAGCGTTTGAACACGGGCCGTGTTGATTCTCACGGGGGCCCGTGTTGACCTCCATATTCTTCAAAAACTTCCATTTCTCAGCCTTCCAGAGTCCCCAAAGTCTAACCATTATTTCCTATGATCACACGCATCAACCTGAAACACTAACACTACCAAACGAGGGCATAAAGAGGATCTTTTAACATAAACTCTAAACAAAATGCAATGCAATACCATAAATTAATAAACATGATAAACTTAACTTAAAAGAAATAACAACAATTAAATGTGTTACCGAAATGATGAATTTGTGCCAGATGAAAGACATAAACTTAATAGAAATGGTGACCGATCAATGGCTCACATCATTTTTATGTTCCCTTTTTCAATATAAGTAAGAAAAATCATAATTCATAATAATTAATAAAAATAGGAAATCTCAATTAATTTTTTTAATTCAATTAAAAATATGGTTACATACCCAAATATGTCTAATAAAACTTGCATTCTCCCATGTAATTCGAAGTTAGTTACAAAATAAACTTATCGATCTTCAGCAGGCCAATCCTAGCCTTGGTGCATGATGGATGATTTCAATGAGGTGATTTGTTTCCATGGGATATTTGGAACAAAACTTACCCTGATGAGTTTATACATCTTGAAAATAATGGTAGCTATTACACTTGGATCAATGGGAGGAAAGGTGGTGCTTACTCTTCTGTTAGGCTTGTAAGAGACATTTGTAATATGAATTTGCTGGATAATTTGGACTAATTTAAGTTCTTACTTTGATCAAAAATCACTCTGACCATTACCATATTATTGTCTATTATAAAAAAAACGTAGGTGGGATATGGCTGGGCCATTCAAATTTCTAAATATATGGACTCTAGATGATATACACACACAACTAATTGTTGATAACTTAAATACTAGTATGGTATGTAGTTTTATGTTTTTTATCTACAAAGTTGAGATCTGTTAAACTTTTTGTTAAGAAATATAACAAAGAAAAATTTGGAAATATTCATCTTAAAGTCACTCAAGCTACTGATTAAGTTAACAAGATATAAAGTTTGACTAATGATGTGGGTTGAAAAGATGATATTGGATTGGAGGAAAAAATACTCAAATTTTGTCCGATAAGGCATTCTTATGCAGGACTAGTTTTAGAAGAATAAAATAAGGAATAAGTGGTTTAAGGTTGGAGATAAAATTTCAAATTTATTCACAACATAGTCAAATTGAGATGTTCTTTTTGGAGCATGGGAATAGAATTAGGTAATCAAGTTTTTAACTTCTACAAATATTTAGTTAATTCAGGAAAACAATTAAAGTTATATTGATCTGGAGGAGATAACCATCTCACAACTTATAACACATGTGGATAATGAATATCTCACTAGAATGCTTTAGTCGTGGGAAATTAGGAATGCATTGCTTAATATGGATGGTAATTCTGCTCGAGACTCTGATGGTTTTGAGGGAATTTTTTCCAAGCCTATTTGTATATAGTAGGGAGTAATGTGATCAATTCAGTGAAACAATTCTTTGAACAAACTTGGATCCTTCCTAATTCCAATTCAATCAATTTGACTTTGATACTTGAAAAAAGTGGAGAAGATTCTGTTGAGTAATATAGACCTTTTGCACTTGCAAATTTTCAATTCAAAATCCTCACTAAGATCATTGCAGACAGGTTGACTATCTTAGCTCTTAATTTATTTTTAGAAAACGCCAAATAGAGTTCACTAGGAGCAAACATATTTATGAGTGTACTGGGATTACCTCAAAAAATATATATTAGAAGAGCCTTTGATACTTTTATTGGAAATATCTTATTAAAATTCTTATTTAATTTGGCTTTGATCAAAAGTTTTATGATTTAATTTGGCTTTGAAAGTTTGTCAAAAAATGTGTGTTGTGTGTTTTGAGTCACGCCCTTTGTGATTTGAATCAAAGACCTTTGTGATTCAAGTCAGGCTTGATTCATGATTTGAATCAGGTGGACACAATAAAAATCCTAACTTTTCACATTTAGTTTGATTCGAGTCACCTAACCTTGTGATTCAAATCACACTTCAATACTTTCAAATTTTATCAAAAATAAAGTGTTATTTTGAATCAAAACTTTTTATGACTTGAATCGTGCTATTATGTGATTCTTGATTCAAACCTCAGACTAATTGGCTAGAAACATATTGCGTTGATATAAACCAAGTGGTTCTATTTATGCATGCGTAAAAATGATTATGCACTCAACTCTAGAATGCATAACTATGCGAGGAAACTTAATTATGAAAAATAAACTTAAAACAACTTGACAAGCATCAGAACATAAATGGGTAAACCCGATGAGGAAGAGGAAACTTCACTATTCTCTACCAAAAGTATCAAATCAAAACATCATCTGCCCAATGACTCACCTCCCCTACTTTTTGACTTTGATGAATCAATACCTGAAAGATCATAGGAAAAGTAATCTTTAGGGGATTTAGGTCAATTCGTAGATCATTCTTAAAGAGGTTAGAAGAATAGATTTTGCCTTTTTAGACACATCATCCACAAACCAATCACACTGGGCAGTTGGAAGCAATCTCAAAAGAGAGGTCTATTTCCACCAAGGGAATGTCGATCTCAAAGTAGAAGGCATACCCTTTCAAGCGACAAAACCACCTTAGATCCATATTTGGAAACAAAGATCTCATACCACATACCAAACACGTCTAATACCAGCCTTCGCCGCTACTTTCCAAGCAAGGCTAAATTGTCTAGACAAGGATCTTGAAATCCCAATCAACCGTTCTGCTTAGGTTTGAAAACATTGGCTCGTCTAATCCATGAAACCCTAGACTCACTTTTAACACCTCCCTCAAAGAAACTTTTTATGGATGTTAACATTTACCTTCCTGGCCTTGATAAGCATCTTTAAAAAAGAGAGGTATAGAACCAGGATAGAATTAAGGAGAACTATTTGTCACTCATAAAATGGAAAAGAGATTACTCTAAGAGAGAATTCGTCTAGACATCAATCTAACGAACGGCTCTCAAGTACCCTCAAAACGAGGATTAACACCAACAGAAACATTAAAATACTTCAAAAGAGAGGGATTTCCATTGACAGTGGAGAAAATCGTATATCAAATCTTAAATATCCAACTCAACATTAACACGAATGAACCTACTCTTGACAAAGTTGCACACAAAAACTAATGGTCAATTTAAAAATATGAAGGATAAAATTAAAGGTTGAAATATTATCAACAAAAAACTTCTGATTCACTCTTATGTTATTTATTTTGAAATGTCAACTATTGGTTAATAATTATTACTTTATTTTTAAATTGTAATTACTTTATTTGGGGGGTGGGGTGGGAAAATTAATTTACTACTACACAAAATATGTTACACCTCGAACGCGAAATGCATTTAACCTCGACTACAGAAGCAGGATAACGAAGGGCGTCATGAAAAGCTACCACTTTATCCCTCATTGTTTTAAAAACCAAGGGGTAAAGATATATGGACACGGATTTGAATCCCAAAATCTGCATTTTAATAATTGTCAAAACTACCGCATTATACCTCTAAGTTTTTCGATAAAATCGAGGGGTAAGATAGATTGTTTTCTACAACTCATTACATTGTTTAAACAGAATATTAATAAATTAATTTGTTTACAAACCACATTTTCTATCCAGAATATTACATTGTTTGCACAGAATTTTAAAGTAAAAATTAATTCCCCTAAAGATTTAGATTTTAGATCTTCAAATTATAGAATTTTGGTGAAGAGAAAATATTGGGTGCAGGATATTTTCAATTGCTTTTGTATGCATTTGTTTCTGAAATAAAACAAAAAAATGGTTAGATAAATAATAGATTTTTTTGTTCAAATAAATATATAAGAACACAAACCTTAAACCCAAATAATTTTCTGCTCTTGTAATCAGTCATAAACATCCTTTAATGAAAAATGCTCTTGAAGACCTTAATGTGTTGGATGTAGATAGTTTCAAGCACTTCGTGATATTTCATTATCTTTTTTGGATATTTAGAATGCTTTTATAATGGAAGTTTTTTTATTTTTCACGTGGATCACTTATGGTAGTGTCTTGAGCGTTGATTCTCATGAAATAGACGACAAGAATTTGTTTAAGGAGGGTGATCAATATCCTCAATAATCACACTAAAATTATCCCCTCGGTTTTGATAAAAACTGATGCAAAATATGTTTAACCCTCGATTTTAAAAAAAACCGAGGTAAATAATATATTTTTTTAAATATTACATTGTTACGCATAATATTAAACAAATTCAGATTCATCGTTGTAATTCATTTTTTTCATATCTTGTATGCATCCAACTTCTAATCTTTCCAAAGGTTGAATTCTCTTCTTTGATTAACTTGAAGCAAGAATGATATTTTACACTTGCAATCTATCATAGAGAACTTTTCCAACCTTCTTTAATAGAGTGTTGTTCCAAATATATAACAACAACAACATCAACACCATTATGTGAGATAGATCGAAGAGCAAAAAAAATATTTTGTTCAAGGATATAAGAACATTGTTGATTTTTTCTTTCTTGCAATTCATCCCAAAGAATGATGCGTACGAGTTTGGAGCGACTACATGTAAGAAAAAGGATAAAATATGTTTAACGGGTGTTTTTATAGTAAAATATGATTTTTATTCCTCGGTTATTATGGAAACCAAAGAGATAGATTATTTAGTATACACTTATAAACAAGTAAAAACATAAACTACAATAACTAGGATTCGTAGCATGTCCTGAATTGTTTTTTCCCTTGGTTATATTAAAAAACCGAAAAAATATATGGTTTTTTATAAATAAACATACTGTTCCTTAGCATTGTACCTCGATTTTATTTTGTCTGAGATAAAAATTTTATATAAAAATATATTATTTGTAGTATTGAACTGAGAGCTTTGTTATCCACTTTAACCCTATGCTACTTCTTCAATCCATTAAGTCACCTTATCGTTATCACTTTAACCCTTTGTTACTTCTCCAACCCATTAAGTCACCTGATCACCCTTAATGTATGAAGATTTTTTCACCCACCTCCTAACCTTCCAGCCCACCCCTGGTGAATTTACAACACTACCCCTTGTTTCGGAAGTTCATTTCCGAAAAGGTACTTTTTTTTTGAAAAAAAGGTGTTTTCGGAAATGTATCTCCGAAAACGTGTTTTTTTTAATATAAAATATTGATTTCAGAGATGCATCTCCGAAATAAAGTTACATTTTTAGAAAATGTGGTGTTTCGGAAGTTCGCGACTACCGAAGCCATGTTTGTGAGCTTCCTTCCGAACCCAATCAATCAATTGTTTGCGACTACCGAAGCTCCGATCATTTGTAAAATGTTGCCGAACATCGACCGCATCGATCATAGGAGTAACGTCAATAACCGGATCGTTATTAACGTTGACAATTTCCGGAACTATGCCTCCATCGTCTTGCACAATGTTGTCCGGATGCACCATACCTAACAAATGAAAAAATTATCAAAAGTTGGCCAAAACTGTTTTTTTTTTACTGCCAGGCCTATTTTCGGAAGTTCATTTCCGAAATATGTTAGGTAATATATTTCGGAAATAAACTTCCGAACCATATCAGTTTTCAGCATAAATTTGTTGAATCAATGTAGTGAAATAGGGGATGAAATGAGTGATGTTTACCTGAAATTGAAGCTTTCTATGCTCCTTTTAACGTGATCAACGGTTTGAAACTTGATTTTAGGGCGAAAAATGGATGGAGATTGATTGGGTTTTAGAGAGGGGTTTGAGAAGTTTTGGAGAAAAATGATGAAATAGTGAAGGAGGGAAATTTGTATATGCAGCAACATTTTCGGAAATGAACTTCCGAAAATATGCACGGATTTTGAATTTTTTTGACTTCGGAAATGCACTTCCGAATTGTGGAAATTTTTTTTAAAAAAAAGCGCTTCGGAAGTTCATTTCCGAAGCAGGGATATTTTGGGATTTTCGCTGGGGGTGACCCCCATAGGGAGGTGGCTAAAGAAAATTTCTAATGTATACATATGTGAATGTGATACATTTATTGCAAGTCACAAGGCCCTTACACATAAATTTGATTGAGACTAGTAGTTCATGAGAATTTGATTTCAAATTCCTATTTGAATAGTGTCTAGTCAAACTTTATTTACCTTTTAGCCTCCTTTAGTATGACCTAAAACAAGATTATGGTAACAGAGGGGAAATTTCAACTTATTCATACAATAACACACACACAAATATATATATATATATATATATATATATATATATATATATATATATATATATATATATATATATATATATATATATATATATATATATATATATATAAAATAAAAGATTAAAAGATAGATAGGAGCATGCATAAATGGATGAAGCACCATGTCTAGAATTGCTTGTCTGTTGTAACGCACACACAGCCTTCACCTGATTCTTAGTGGCTCTTTGAGTAGATGCTCTTCTCTGCTCTTTTTACAATAACAAATCTTGGACTTTAACGGAATGAAATTAGGTCATGAATAGAACTTCTATATTTTTAAAAAGCTTTCACATTTTGACAACAAATGAGTACCGTGGAATTTAAAATATGGATTAAATATTGGTCTCTTGTGATAACATTTAGAAAAGAGCCCTTATCTTGTGCACTATACATATTAAAAAGTTAGTAGAAAGTTGCTTTTGTTCATATGTCCTAACTTAATTAGCCCTTGATTTAACGTTTTAAATTGCATGTTGTAGCAACATAACATGGTTATTCTACTTTTGCAAACTATTCGTACAAAGAACACGTCCGGATCCGGTTTACTTGTGGATGAATCATTTAGTTTTTGATAAAGGGATTTACCTGCAGCTATCAAGAACTGTATATATGTGACTATGACTAATACCATATTATCTTATGTATGTTTACCAAATCTCTTGTTATATTATAATATTTTTTTCACCTTTCTCAACATTTTTAAATTGAAATTGCAACATCATTAATAACAATTGAGGCAAATGCAAGTCAGACTCAATGGCAAATGCAAGTCAGACTCAATCTTTTTAAGTTTAATAAGATCGATTAAAGTCGTCCAGACTTTAGATTTATATCACAACGCAATTAAACTGAATAATTGGATATCATGATCTTGTTCCATGAAGATAACTCCACCAACCAAAGAGTGTGGAGATCGCACCCCCACAATTTGAAGAAAGCAACGCATTGATAGATATAATTAGCGGAAAATTTCGTGAAAAAAGAAGATAGTAAGTTGAACGCAGGTTGGCACAACCATCCATAAAAGGGAATTCAATCAATAGTCGCGTAAATAGATGAGCAAGGCTAAACTTTGTGCCACAATGAATTTAACCAAAAGGACAATGCTCCTTCATCGACGTCGTTGCTTGAAGAAAAGAAAAATTACTATTGAGAGTTGGTGATCGATCCTTTGGATAACTTTTAAATTCAACTATAAATTTGGCTCGCCTGATAGAACACTTCGATTTGAAACCCTTAAAATTAAATTCACCAAGCCATGATTATGTTTGACATATGTGTAACGTCCCAGACTGCTTTCAACATTACTGACTAACCCCCCACAAACCAACACGGATCTTTTCAGCATGCTTTGTCCTCACTCACAAGCTTTTCGGGAAACTTTCCAGAAAGTCACCCATTCAAATACTACTCCAAGCCCAACCTCCTTAACTATGGAGTTTCTATCTATTAGGCTACCGAAAAGAATATGCATCTTATTGGTATAGATAATACCAATTAATTCTTATAAGCATTCCTTCGACCATGCAATCCCTTCTCTGCACAGCCTCAGAATCCCTCTCATTCTGATGTGAATTCGACGACCATTATTCAGCCTCGGGTGTTAGATATGCCCCCAGCTTCCGTTTGGTTCATCCCCGAACCATATCGTACTATAAGAGATATGGCTCTTATTTCATTTGTAATGCCTCAGACAGCTTTCAGGACTACCGTCTGACTCCACAAACTAACACCAGTCTTTTCAACATGCTTGGTCCTCACTCACACGCTTTCCATGAAACTTCCCAAACGGTGACCCATCCTAATATTACTACAAGTCAAGCTTCCTTAACTATGGAATTATTATCTGTTTGGCTACCGAAAAGAAGATGCATCATATTGATATAGGTAGTACCAATCAATCCTTTTAAGCCTTCGTTCAACCATACAATCCCTTCCATGCACAACCTCAGGATCCCTCTCATTCCGATGTGAATTAGGAAACCACTCCTCGTCCTCTTTGACCTCGGGTGTTACAATATGCATTTGCGGTCCAAAGAGATCCTTAGAAGTATGGATAAATCATAAGCGTCATAAACGAGAAGGTCGGGCTAACAAAGACTTAGTGAAACTCTACAAAAACTGGGAATGCTAACATTTGTGGCTCCTCCCACTACTGTGGAGCTTTTTAACTTGATGCCCTTGAAAAATCAATGGTTATGCCAATTTCTTTTATAGTAGAACATTTTGACATATGGATAAATGATATCATGTATATTATCGATCAACAACTTATTGAAATTGTAAGATAAATGGTTCATAGTGAGGTCCAACAAGTCAGTGAGTTCAGGAGAATCATGTTATTGCATGCATTGCTACTCAAAATTAATTGATAAATGAAACATGAGGGCCATTTCATGTTGAATCGTTACCTATACAATAAATACCTTTTAATCTTTGTAATCTCCAATTTAGCATCGTCACAAATAACCCTATAAGGCACCCATTGGCGAATACATACAAGCATGTTATTCTTCAATTTAAACACGTACACATTATACAGAGTCCATATGAAGTAGTCATACAAATATGTATTTTGCAAGTTTCGCTTTATGAAATCAATATGCAATCTACTTGACCTAAGCTGGAGGACAAGCCTTCAATCCAATAGTATAAATTCGAAGAACGAATAGGAATTATTCAATTCAGCACTAATGGGGAACTTATCCACCTATATCGGCTAATATTACAATATAATTGTCACAATATGATGTACCAATTCAACCCCAAGTGGATTAAATGACATATATATCAATTGTTGGTTATGTTGGTGAGCACTTATAGAATATAAATTCACTTTACTAATGTAATGCACATGTGGTATTTGGAAATCCTATAAGAAACTATATCAAGATGAACCAATAGAAATAATGGAGGGATCCCCACCTCGAGTTCAGTATCAATAGAGTACCCAAAACCCCATAGATAATGTGTGTCTCTATTCAATTGCAGTGGAGGCTAGAGCTCTTGGACAACACTTGTTGGATCCTAACCTTGTACAAGATATAATCAATATGTAATTTGGGATACAACTTAAGCCCATGGATACGTTGATCTAACGAAATCCATTTTGAGAAAGTGGACAGATTGGTGCATCTTCCCTAAGGTTATAAAACCCCAAACGTTTCTATATTTTGTGGGAATGATGACAAGTCAATTTTGGAGCACATTATAAGGTTTATTGCGAGGTGTCATGTGGGAAGCTAACATGATTTTCATTAACTACAAATTTTCCCTTTATGGTTGACATGAACAATATTTCTGTGGTATTCCTCTCTCTAACCAACTTTAATGAAAACCTAGGAAGATAGGGAAAAATGTTAGCAAGGATGGTTATATTTACCTCATCCTAAATTTATGCAGATTTCATTAAGAGGTTAAAAAAGAATGGTAAAAAAAATTAGTACATTTTTTTGACGTGGAATATGTATCAATGGTTATCAAAGTAAAAATATACTGCATGAGAAAAAAACTCTTATAACCACGCAATACTAACTATATTTTCTTTTAAAAATCCATATCAAGGATGGTAGTTCAAGTCAGCCATTAGGGGAACTTCATAGATGATTGTTGATTGAAATATTTTATACTCATTAATACGGATATGGTTGAAGATGAATAAACTTATGCCTAAATAATGAGAGAGTAGCTAAAGTTACTGTGGAAGAAAGACAATTGTCTCTTGAAATCACTGCCAAGGACAACTTGGAGTTGACAACACAAACAATGTTAAAACTTCATACCATCATAATTAAAGGTCAAAAGGTTTTAAATGAAAATACAAAATCTAAAACACGTCACATAACCACCCTCACCAGAACTTAAAAAAAGAGATAGCCAAGAAACCGTTCTATACAAATGTGAAGCAAACTGTACAGCAAAATGTCAAATTAAGTACATAACCAAGATGAAAAAGAGATATCATTGCATGAAATATTATAAGCATTAAACAAAATTTTTCCTCCGATCAAATAAGAGGAACAATCTAATGACTCAAGTGATGAAAAATTATCGACTCCTAATGCAAAAAAATAAGACTGTGGAAACAACACACTAGATTGGATTTGAATGATTCGATGATGCACTTAGATTAACTCTCGCATGCTTAAGTTGGTAGCTAATTATCAATGCATTTTGGACCTATAAGAGGAAGCAAACTATGAAAAGTATTATAGAATGAGTTGGTATCTTTGGGTTAGACGACATCAAATTGTCGGATATCCTAAGTACAAAAAGGATTTTGTAGTAAATGCCTTGTTCAATAAAGACACTGACAATATCATGGTTGAATTAAAAGTCATCGATGTTGGAGTAAAAACAATTTGCATAGTAATTGTGCCAATAAAAATTATCGTGTCCGCAAGGATTGTATTAACCTGGTACAAGGATAAAAAAATTTCACTTGTGAATTCGGCACAATAAGTGAGTATCGCCAACGGGGGGTGCGCATAGCACGAGTGATTGGTTTGTATGCAATTTAAATAAAATAAAAACTAAATCTAAGTTAACTATTGAAAAATATTATAACAAATTATTAAGTTCTCTTTAAGAATCATATACCCCTAGATGTGAGAATTCCCATGGATAATCCTATAACAACTCTACCTTAATTATGATCTTTTACAAAAACACTAAATTATAATCTCGTAACCACCAAATATTAGGAGTGTCTAATCGCAAGGTCACTTGGTTTGTCTAAGAAATCCCCTAGATACTAGAAGTCTCCAATCGCAGCTAGGAAGGTTTTATGGCATGTAAAATAATAAGATATTTTTATAAGACTTAAAATTATAATCTCGCAACATCCCTAATACTAGGAGTCTCCAATCGCAATGAGGCCCACTTTTTCAAAGGAACCCCCTAGTGACTGGGAGTCTCCAATCACAATGAGAAATTTTTTATAGTGTGTAAAATTAGACTAGGGGCCAAGACTATTCTTGTCGTTATGCGAACTATCATTACAATCTTATAGTTTTACCAATTGGAAGAACAATTTACCATTAAGTTTCAATTTCCATATAGTGTGACATATTGCCCTCCTTTATTTTAATCCCTTCTAAATTTGTGGGCACAAAATCCCATTTAACTGTGTATGAAAGGGACATGTTCATAGACTAGGCAACAAAACCTTAACTGCAGGTACCCGCCTTGAGTTTGACGAGGAAAACCCACTTTGACTAGGTTCGATTTTGAGTTTGAAATCTCTCTTATTTCAAAAGATGGGTGGGGGACTGTTAATAGGGACAGTACCCACCCAAAACTCAACCTTGAACTAAACTCGTTGATCATTTAAAATATTTGATTTCGGTTTAAAATATTGATTGTTAAGTTAATACATTGATATTTTGGTTTGTATTTTATTATTTGAAATCTAGGTTTGAAATTTTTTACGATTGTTTTAATTTATTATTTTTAAAGTTTGTTAGAGTTCGAGATAGATTATGGATTTGGAAAAATTAAATATTTAGATTAATAAAAAAATGATTCTCATGCAGGGATGAGGCGGGGCAAGGATACCTAAATCCATTTGGGGCGGATTTTAGGTTCAATTATTTGTCCCTAATTGGGTTCGGGCGAGAAACGAGTTTTTAACTTCGATTTGGTGTTACGTCGAGGAAGGTAAAACCTATCCCGACCCCGCCTCTTTGCGATTCTTACATTCTTAAAAAGGAAATGATCCATGGACATTTTTAATGTTCTAATTGATTAAGCCTAACTATTAATCGATTAGACAAGTCAAATATGGAAGATTTTTGAATTACAATGTCTCTAATTGATTAAAGGATTCACTAATCGATTTGAGACATTAGAAATGTGTTAATAGATTAACCATAATCCGCTAATCAACTGACCATTGTAAAAAGTCCTCCTAATTTATTAAATGAGCTAGTAATCAATTAAGGATGCGTATAAAATATTTTCAGATGTTTAATTTATCAAAAAATTAAAGCTTTAAATCATTTTTTAGTGTGTGTGTGTGTGTTTGCGTGGGAGACTTTCCTTAGTGTCTCGAGGTATGTTTTCTAATAGATACTTTTATGTTTTACACTTGAATGTTGATCATATTTATGCAAATTAATTATTGGTTGTGTAGCATCTTCTTACGACTCAAACATATTAAATAATACAACACATCGAGGATATTTATATACACATAAAAGTAAATTATATGTCAGTCGAATTTGGCAAGACAGACTATTAACAGATATGTGAACTCCCCTTGACTGAGAGCAAGCCACATGTGTATGAGCACAACCGAATGTTACTTAACCAAATCTTTCTCAAGTCTACCAAAATCTATCAATGTCGTCAATACTTTAGACTTAGTTAAAATGAAATATAACTAGATAATTGGGCGTCATTAATAAAAAATAGTCGATATTACTGAACCACGATCTAAAGCAAGTTGATTATGTGAGAATAGGATCACTGGACAAATAGAAAATATTGAGTCGAACGTAGTGTGCTACGACCATCCACAAATGAGGATTCACTTATTACCCATGTAAATTTCCAAGCAAGGCTAAGTCACCACGATTTAGTCAATAGGACTAATGAATTCCTCTAAATACTAAACCACGTTATCATTTTAAAGACATTCAATCAAATCAAGTTATTTTACGCTTTTTATCACTTTGGAGTGGTTAAAAACTCACAAGTGAGAGAAATTGTTCCTTCGACCAACACCATCATTAAAGAAAAAATAAATTACTATCGAGAGCTATTAGTCAATCTATCAACTAACTTTTTTGTATGACAATAAATAAATAGTCTTAATTTATGTTCCTACTACAATTTAAAAACAAATCAAGGAATTTAGATTCTCTATACTTCCCAAAATCTCGCATTCATTTGATCGCTTCATCAAAGACCATCGGATCGAAATCATACTATAAGGTTGAGATTTTAGTTTTTGTTATAAAACAATTTGCTTAAAATCTACCTTGTTCAATCTTAATCCAACAGTCCCTCTCATGGAGTCATGGTGACTAGGTGAATTCTGCTGGAGAAACTATCCAATATAGTTGAAGTCCCCTAGTCAAATGAAAAGCAAAAACATGCACAACAACCCACTGAATTAGGTCATGAATAGGACCTTTTATTATTTTACATAAGCTAATAACATTTGGAGATAAAGAAAGATCATAATTTAAAGTAGAGATTCCATGTGTCATCAAAAACTATGGAGTTTTTCTACAAGGAGGCCAAATGGAATCAACAAGTTAGAGCCAAGTTAATGATATTTTCATTTTATAAAATTAAAATTTGACAAATTTTAGTGGGAAGAAAATTAAAGGTTGGTAGCTTTTATAATGGCCACACTCCTGCTTATTGTATAGCACTTATCATAAGTACTTTTCACTTATTTCTTTGGTCACTATTTTCTTCCACTCCCAACTTTTCTCTTAACAATGTTTATTTTAATTTTGAATGGCAACAATAAAAATATGCAGCCTGTTTTAGCTCACTATTTTATTAGCACAATGAATGTGTCACAATTTGTTAGGACTTGTCATCATTGAATATTCTCTAGTATTAAAATATTTGAAATCCTAACATATCTCTAATTATACAATCTTATGTCACTAATGCTACTTATGGCTTAGTATTGTTGTTAGCATGAACACCTTTTTAAGAAAAATACTTTTGGTAACCAACATGTCTCAGTGTCTTTAAGAATATTACCGATGTCGACATGTCAATATCGTGGTTGGTGTCTGTGTCAATGCTTATTGAGTGAAATAATGTTTAAAAATGAGTTTATAATAACGGGTGAAGGTTTTATCAAAAATTTCTTAAACTACATGCTATCAGGTCGCTTTTATCGAACCACAAAGTCACGCTCCAGATGTCCAATTCTCGACTGTGTTTGTACAATTCTCACTCTACAATTTGGTTTTGTAAAAAGTCGATTAGACTCGACTCAAATTCTAAAAATCATAAATCAACCTAACAATAACCTAATATTTGAGATACTATAATTGGAAATCATTATGAGTGCATGCTGATGAAACAAGTTATATTTAGCACTTGAGATTTGAGATATCAATAGATTATTTTATTTCTCATTCACATGGACATAGGAATCTAACAATAAACTCTTAAACATGTAAAAGCTTCTTCAAATATATAACTAAACTATGTAGATATGCTCACTATTTATCACTAACTTTTGGCCTATATAGAATCATAATGTTAAAAGGATGAAGCTTTAGTTTTCCAAGTTAACCCAAGTTTTCCAAGTTTTCCAAGCTACTATTGTTTATCAATCACATTTTTTGCTAAGTGTATCCTAACCTACCATTTACCATTGCACCTATTAATTGCTACGGTTGACATCAATAACATTGTTATGCTTATCAGAAGAATCGATTCCGCCGGAGTTTGGTTGTTGTAGAAGATGAAGAAGGGACCAAAACACATCTATCCTTGTAACATGTTTATTTGCCTGTTGCAAAATATGAAAACCAGCACTTTTAGTTGAAGTAAAGGAAAAAATGACCTATGAAATTTAGGAAAAATCGGATATGCAACCTTATTTGATTTAGTTACCTCAACGATAAAGCGCGCCCATAGTTTATTCTTCCTTGAATCCATCTTTGCTTTCAAGATATTCAGCCCGAAACCTCTAATCATGTCGACTATCTCAAGGAAGAAACCTTGATCCTCACAAAGCATCTGCAACAGAACAATGCTAATGAATTCGCAAAGCGTAGATAGTAAAAAGACTTCAAATCATTTACATTATAATTCGGTTTCTTACCTCGATAAGCATTTGGCCAGGTGGATTCATGTCCTCAACTATAATTGGACATAACATTGTTGGGTTTGATACTTCAAATGCCCATGTAGCACCATGGTTTTTGTCTTTTGGAGCCACTCCATTTGCTTGATCAATAAGCTAATCATACAACAAAAAAGTCCAAAATCAATTATTGATAATGACTAATGTAGATTAAGCATATGTTTAACTAAAAATATGTATAAATTAGTTTGATTAGAGTTACCTTTGGCTCATTAGGCTCTTGTAATTTATCTGCATATTTGACAACACTGCCTAAGAAAAGCATGTATCTGATGGTGCGGTCTAACAATGAATCGATGCTACACTGTCAAAAAAATTATCAGGAATACAATTGTCAGTAAGGACGGAATCTGTGTTTTTTTTTACAGAGGCATTTTTCCAGTATGGCAAGGGGGCGAATTGGAAATTTAGCATCATATGTTTATGAATTGAGGCTTTATTTACCTTTCCTCCATGAGGGATGATTCCTCTCAACTCTTTAATACAGTCTTGAATCAGCTGCCGATCTTTTGGCCGACGAGTGCTTTCCCCCGGTTTAGCCTTCTTCTTGATGTGCTTTGCAGGCTGTTCAGGTCTTTTCGCATGTGCTGGAACGGCCCTCTTAACGTTGATGCTGTTTCGATCATTAACCGATATTCCAACTTGTAGTTTTGAGAATGTATCTTTCTTAGTTAAAACACTATTGGACTGTTCCAAGTCAGAAACAGGAAGCATCAAGTTTGATCCGGTAAGGTTTGCGAAATGAACTTCAGTTCTACTCGTAGGTGAAAACTCTACCATCTGTTTTTTATTAGACGATAACTCATTTTCGAAAGTAGATCTGCTAAAGGGATTGCTGTAATTCGCTTCACCTCTCAAAAGCTCTTCAATTCCTAACTCTGCGAATAGCCTCTTCCGTGTATTATCGGTCGGTGTACCGGTATTTAACTCTGATACGCATTCAGAAAACGCGGTATTATCAGTACCAGCATTCACCATTGGTGTAAGTAAGTTCCCCCACAACTCGCCACCTTGATCAATTCCCAAATCCAATTCCGTGTTGTCCAAGAAATCATTCTCGGAACTATGCATTACAACAGATGTTTCTTTCTCTGCCAGGCCGAGATCAGAGCAAATAGGATTAAACTCTATTGGTTCGGAAAGAGTTTTTTCCAATTGAGCCATAGTTTTGCAGATAGTAGTCTCGTCTGGAGAAGGAGCGAACCATTCGCAAAGATCATCCACGGAGCCGAACTTCAAAAACTCTTCCAACATATCGACCAGCTCTAAACTATTCGAGATTCCATTTATTATACTTGAACTCGATGGTAAATCAACTTCTGTCACAACATTATCCATTGAATTTTGTATCTTTTCTTGAAACAAAACATCGTCTATATTCTGCAATGAGGCCAATGATGAATCATGAACTTCTTGTGCCATTGTTTCAGATAAAAACTGTTGCAACAATGAGTCAAAACAAGAATTTTCCTCAAATTCTAGAGATGTGATCCTTTCTCCACAAGGAGAAAAAACTTCTCTCAGATCTCTATAATTTTCTTCATTAGCAGAATTGAGATTCCAATCACATGAATTTTCAGAGGAAAACGAAGCTAGCAATCCATCGAGATCATTATTCGTAAAATCCATCGATAAAACTGCATTTTCTGAGTCCTTTATCATGTCGACTTCATCTATCTCCTTGAGCAAACTTTGTGCTTGATCCAAAAAATCCATTGTCTCCAAAACCTTCTTTCTGGATCCAAACTGTACCACTCCAAATGCCTTGACCGGTATGGCCACAATTGTCTACAAAACACAATTTTCATCAATATAAATTTCTAACCAAAAGTATGTTGCGCAGAGACATTAGATACTTAATACGTTATGTCCTTTTAAGTCAGATCAGTTGGTAGCTGTACAGAGACATCATATACTTAATACAGAATCGCGATATCTAATACATTATTATTACAATTGATTTGGTGAGTTTAAACAAAATAATTACATTTCAACAAAAGTATCAAATACATTTTCCATGTTAATAAATTTCATTACCTTAATTAATCCAGAGTTGAATTGTTGATACATAGAAAAATCATCCTGCAGAAAGAAATAGAAAAAGAAAAAGAAATTAAATTCTCAAGTTATAAGGGAACTAAGAACAAGAGAAGTTCGAATCCGAAATTACTTTGTTGAAATTGAAAATTATACCTCACAACTAACTGAATGCAACCAACTGTACTTTCCTTTGAAAGCAGCTTCACCAACAATTCTACATAAAAATGTGGTTGGAAAAAGAGATCAATCAGACACTCCGCGAAATTTCTCAACAGAGATTAGTCATTGACAAAATCGGTGTTTATTTCACACCGAAAAATAATTTCAAAAAAATAAAAATAATGAGAAACATACCCTTCACCAAGCAAATGCACTAGTGGAACCATTTTTTGAATCTCTTCTCTCAATTCTTCCTCATAGTATGCTTCTTCCACATTCAACAACCTATAACAATAAACAATTTCAAACATGCAAGTAAATTATAAAAAGAAATCAAAAACAGCAAAATGTGAAACAAGATTCTTACATAGGATTCTTTTGATGAAACCGCCACAAAATGGCATAAGACCAACCATCACCATAATCACAAAGAGTCTTAAGCTTGTTCCTTAAACTAACATGCATTGTCATTTCCATTTGCACCTTAACAAAATGGTTATTTAAGTATTTAATATCTATATAAACATATGAAAATGATGAACAGAAAAATTGGTGAATATTTTTCACTTAAGAAACACAGAAATGTTGTCCAAGGAATAAAAGTGGAAAACAAAAAACACCAAACAAAAATGTTGTCAGGTTTGTCTTGTCTCCTTTTCACTTCCAATCATTTCTTTAATATAATAATATTAATATAGTAATGTGTAATCTTCTAAGATATCACCTTAATTATAAGAATTTAATTTTATAATCATGGAATATTGTTTAAATCTTTATTTTTATTTTTATTTTAGGGACAAGAAAACCAAGATTCACTAGTAGATAGTACAATTTTCTTTACCTAGCTTCCAATTTCCAATACAATTTACAGCATAAATGGGTCCCATTCACCACCCACAAACATTTCAGAACATCACTTTTGTTCTTTATTATGTCATCTGTCTATAATTCTTCATAATTTCAAATATTCTCATTCATTGCGAATAACAATAAAAATATCTTTTTTATCTTTTTTTTATATTTCAATATTAGTTGGGTTATTCAACTCTTATATAAAATAAGTAGTACTTTGTAAAAGTAAGGGAGTTTTTGTTTTTACTGTGTACTTTTATCAGCTTACTACTTTTATGTAAGCCTGTAATAATCTTAAGACTAACTAGTTAATTTTTTTTTATTTTGCTGAAATTAATTAATTACAAATTGGGAAAATTAGAATGAAATGGTATAATTGAATTTAGAAAAATTGTGGCCATTATTGTGTGGTTATTGAGCAGATACGCATGTGTAGTAGAATTGAAAGATATCTCAAATAAGAATAAATATTTAGATATTTATTGGGGTCATGATTATATCATAATAATCATATTTTTTTCATAATTTATAAAAATAAATGGAAATAATTTCAATTTATGACTATTGAGTTTGAGTATCTTGTCTTGTTTGTTTGGTAAAACAGTATCTCGGTGGCTCTTATTCTAGACCATTAATTAAATTGTGTGTATATGTTAATATGTAAGGTTTTTTTTTTTATATGAGGAATCCTATGGAAGCCATCTGACCACTTGCCTAGATTTATATATTAATTCTAAGTTTTTTTAAGAAAATGTCTATCGTAAGCTATCTTTTAAACTTGATTATTAGTTGTGTGGACTCTAGAGACACTAAGAATAAAAGATTTTTTAAGAAAATGTCAATTGTGAGCTATTATATTTTCACCTCGATTATTAGTTGTGCAGACTCTAAAGACACTAACATAAAAATTTTAGATGAGTTTGATTTTCATAAGAGTAAGTATTTGACGTAATAGTACAGTACAAATTTTTAAAGTATTGAATAATTTTTTATCTTGTATAATGTTTGACGAACAGACATGACAAATAAAATAGAATAAAATTTACTATAAAATAGAATATATATTTGACTGCCACAAGAAAAAAAGTGGTGGTTTATACTTAAATGTCATGCAAACCGTTGTATACAATTTATAGTGGCGGTTTCAAAGGCCATATATTTCGCATAATAAACAAATATCTTCAAATTATTTATTGGTTAAAAATATTGTAATATACTGAAAATTACGTCATTTTAAACTGTCGTAATTTACTTATGACATTAGTCAAAAATGAAAATAGCATTGTATAAACAACCACAATTTTCAAATTAATTTCAAAAATTCTCTTTGAAATATGCTAAAAGTAAAATAAAATATGTATAATAAACTTACATTTATGCATTCGTAATATATATATATATATATATATATATATATATATATATATATATATATATATATATATATATATATATATATATTAAAAGAACTTATATTAAAGAACATATATTATAAGGTGATGAAGGCTCACTTCCTGCTTTAAAAACCTACGAAAAACATAATCATTATTATATTACATCTAATCACTATAGAAATATAGTATTATGATCCATGCATGAGGATCATATGAACTTGAAAGGAAGAAGAAGATAGCAAGATTAACACATAGAGATCAGAGAATGAAGAAGAAGATTGAAGAGAAGATAGAATGGGAACTCTCTAATCTTATTATCAAGCCATATGAAGATATATATATATATATATATATATATATATATATATATATATATATATATATATATATATATATATATATATATATATATATATATATATATATATATATATATATATATATATATATATATATATATATATATATATATACAAGTTGGTGAATGTAACAAACTAACTATCAATCCTAACAACCATAACTAACTATGTAACTAACTAGTCCCCCACAAGTTGAAATTTGGTAAATGTTGATCAAGTTCAACTTGGTCTTAAGAGAGTTAAAAGGTTTTGGCAAGAAAGGCTTTGTGAAGAAATCAGCAAGTTGGTTGTTGGAAGATATAGAAAGCAACTTCATGACACCGGTTGTTAGTTTCTCTCGAACAATATGGCAATCAATGTCCTGGTGCTTAGTTCTTTCGTGGAAGACATGATTGGCTACAATATGAAGGGCACTCTGGTTGTCACAAAAGAGAACTGGGAAGTGTGGACAGATGACATGCATATCACGTAATAAGTATAGAATCCATTGAAGCTCACAAGTTGCAGCAACCAAAGCACGATATTCTGCTTCAGATGAGGAACGAGAAATAGTAGTTTGCTTCTTAGTTCTCCATGAAATCAGAGAATTGCCTAAGTAGAAACAAGAGCCAGAAATGGATTTGCGAGTATCAATGCATCCAGCTCAATCTGCATCAGAGAATCCAGTCACTTGGAGGGAGGAAGTCCTTGGAAAGAACAGTCCTTGACCAGGGCAACACTTTAAGTATCTAAGGACACGACATGCAACATTGTAATGCTGAGTGGTAGGTCGAGAAAGAAACTAACTAAGTTGCTAGGGTGATAAATGTGATGTCTGGTGGTGTTGAGGTAGATTAATCTACCAATTAGTCTTCTTTAGGATGGAATATCATCAAATGAAGGACTGACATCATGGCATAATTTGATAGAAGGATCAGATGGGGTATTGGCTGGCTTAGAACCAAGAACACCTGAGTCATTGAGTAGAAAATGCAGTATTTTCACTAGAAGATGGAAATACCTAGTTTGGAGTGAGCCACTTCCAAGCCAAAGAAGTATTTAAGAAAGCCAATGTCTTTGATCTTAAATTTCTGATCAAGTATATTCTTTATGAGTTGAAATTCCTGCAAAGAATTACCAGCCAGAATAACATCATCAACATAAACAAGGAAAATTATAAATGTGGAAGATGTTTTCTTGACAAACAAGTAATGATCAGAAGCAGCCTGCGTGTAACCATGTTGAAGCAGAGTGGAAGTGAGTTTTTCAAACCATTGGCGGCTAGCTTGTTTCAAACCATAGAGGGATTTGATTAGCTTGCAAACCTGATTTGGTTTGGATGTTTGAATGCCAAGAGGTATAACCATATAAACATCTTCGTGGAGATCACCATGCAAGGAAGCATTATTTACGTCCAATTGGTGAAGATGCCAATGATGAATAGAAGCTAGGGAAAGGACCAAGCGAATGGTGGTGAGTTTAGCCATTGGTGAAAAGTCGTCAGAATAATCAAGCCCTTCTATTTGCTTATAGCCTTTAGCAACAAGACGAGCTTTAAATCTTTCTATGCTACCATCAGATTTATGCTTGATCTTGTAAACCCAACGACAACCAATTGGCTTCACATTGGATGGAAGATCAACAAGCTTCCAAGTACCAGTTTGCTCAAGTGCATTAAGCTCGAGTTTCATAGCTTAAATCCAACAATCAAATTTACACGCCTCTTTGTATGTTTTAGGTTTATGGTTAGTGGAAATAGAAAGACTAAAACGAAACTAGAAAGGAGAAAGATCTTAATAAGAAATGAAATTAGAAATAGAATAAGGAGTACCTGAAGATGATAGTGATGGTGAATCGTTGATGGTTGTACAGACAAAATATTTCAGGTGGGATGATGGTTGTCTCACTCTAGAAGAAACACGAGTAGGAGGTGGTAAGGGCATGGGTTGAGTATGAGGGATATCATGATCTATAGGATCTGGAGTATATGAAACAATAGGAGAGTTGGTATTAAAGGGATCAGAATTGTTTGGATCAATGGAAGTAGAAGGAGGGATATCATGAAATTGAGAGGGTTCAGAAGATAACTTGGAAGCCAAGGTACTGAAATATTCCCAAGTCTGTGTTGTGGAGGGTGAATCCCGATGATAAGGGAGAATATGTTCATGAAGTGTGACATTCCTAGAGATGAAAATTTTAGAAGAATGGATATCAAGTAAAACTGACCCTTTGTATCCAACAGCATAGCCAAGAAAAACTGACTTTTTAGCTCGAGAATCTAATTTGGTTCTATGATTGGATAAAGTTGAGGCATAGCAAAGAGAACCAAACACTTTTATTTGGTTTAAGTCAAAAGATTTGTCAAATAGAATGTGGTAAGGGGATTGATGATTAAGAAGAGGTGTATTGACACGGTTGATTATGAATGCTGCATAGCTAACAACATATGACCAATAAGGTTTGGGTAGGTTTGACTGGTACAATAAAGCTCTTCCTACATTTAGGAGATGCTGGTGTTTTCTTTCAACACGAGCATTTAATTGAGGAGATTCAACATAGGACCTCTTATGAACAATACCTTTAGAGGTATAGAATTGGGAAAGGAGAAACTCAGGACCATTGTCAGTCCTAATGAACTTGGGACAGCTATGAAATTGGTTTTCAATTAATGTGATGAATTGTTGTACATGAGTGGAGACTTCAGATTTGGATTTAAGGAGTATGATCCATGTAAATCAGCTATAATCATCTACAACTGTGAGAAAATATTTATGATTATTGATGGAAGATATAGAAAGGGGTCCCCATATGTCAAAGTGCAGCAATTCAAATTTTTGTGAAGATTTAGATTGACTCAAAGTATAAGGCAATTTCTTATGTCTAGCAAAGTGGCAAACATCACAAATAGCTTTATTATCATTGAGAATGAAAGGGTACATTTGAGACATTTTGGAAAGCCTATCATGGAATAAATGTCCCAATCTAAAATGCCACCAGGCTTGTTTAGGAAGAACTTTACAGGTATTGAGGAAAATACTGGATGAAGGAATAGGAGAAGAGTTGGGAGTTGTGATTTGGTTAGAGGTAACTTCATTAGCAAGGCATTCAGTGTTGATCATCAGTCTGTACAGCCCTTCAATTTGATTAGCAAAACCAATCATCCTCTTGGTTGTCACATCCTAAATATAAAAAATATTGTGAGAAAATACGACATTGCAATTGAGGGATTCACATAATTTTGAATTAGGCAAAAGGTTGAGAAAAAATTCGGGTGTGTAAAGTACATTGGTTAGGTATAGCTGTGGAGAAAATTGAATGGTACATGCATGTTTAGCTACCGCTATAGATCCATTAGGTAAACATACATTAATAGGTTCAATTTTATGGTGAGAACTAAACCAATGTAATGAAGAGCAGATATGATCATTGGCACCAGAATCCAAAATCCAAAAATCAGGTTTAGTGTGACTAGAACATGAGACTGTGGAAACAAAGATTTTACCTGGTTGAGTAATAGGTGAATGACCATACTGAATAGAAATGTGATTAGCACTAGGGGTGGGATTGGCATTAAGAGGCAGTAAATTTGTTTGTTGCAATAAGCTGATCCATTGAGCATATTGCACTAGGAGAATTTGTATGACCTTCTTCACCATTGCTTGCCAAAGGTTGAGTGACACCAAGAGAAGTATTGACTAAAGATTGTTTCTTTTTGAAATTGGGTGGGAAGTCGTGTTTTCGATAACATGCATCAATAGTATGTCCTGGTCTATTACAAAAAGTGCACATTCTACCATCTTTCTTGCCATTAGAATGACCATTGTAAGAATTTGAAGTTTTTCCATGATCATTTTGTTTTCTTGAGTCATAAGCATTAACAAGGGTATTGGCTTCATCAGAGTTTGGAGTAGTATCAGGTTTAGGGAGCACAGAGATATTGTTACTTTCCTCTTGGATAACCATGGAGTAAACTCTATTGATTGAAGGAAGAGGATCAAGTAATAGAACCTGAGTCTTCATGACTGAGTCTTGATGACTGAGAATTGATCATTCAGGCCTGTTAAAAACTGGATTATTTGATCTTCAAGCCTGAAATCTCTTGCACTATGCATGGCCTCACAGCGACATTGATGAATACACATACAACTGAAGATGGAGAAAAACACGAGAAAGGGGAGATTGAATTGTGTTCTTTATCAAATAAAAATTCCCTTTCTTTTTATTTAACGTCTTTTCTTTCTTCCATTTAATCATCTATTGGATTATGCTTTGATGTTGCGGAAGCATGAAGTGTAAAACTACATAACCAATAAGATGTTCATTTTAACTTCTAAGGATATCAGAACTTCTGACTTTCTCAGTACAGTTCTGCAGATTAAATCTTGGAAGTTCTAAGTTAAAATGACATGTGCAAAAAGTAAAAGACACAGTCATTTTTATCCTGGTTCACCTTCTAACTAAGGCTACCTCCAGTCCACCTTCTTCATATGATTTGCCTCTCAACAGAGGTCTTAATCCACTATAATCAAATCATGATTACAACTGCCCGATCCTCCGTCGTGACTAACAACCTGCACAGCCAACTGCTATGACTAACCATCTGGACAACGACCCGTTTAGTGATCTCCGCGAGATATAACGTCCTTTGACTCAGGAACCCTGCACAAGCTACCCGCGAGTGACTAACCCCTAGTTGACTGAACCGTTCAGTGATCCCACCAGGATATAACGTTCATCACACTAGTAACCTGCACAACAACGCGCTGTGACTGACTCCTGCACAGCCAACTATTGTGACTAACTTCTGATAATGAACCGTCCAGGGATCCTAGCAGGATATAACGTTCATCTATCTTCTGGAGATAATAGGTGTGCTTCATAATCTAACTGATGGTCTCCTATTCTCAAAACGTATGTTTACGAATCACTGACTATAAGTAACTTCTGGAGCCTAAACATTCAATCTGTAGTTTCCTAAGATATAACACACTACGAGAAATAACTCTGTGTGTTTTACAATTAATAACAAGAACAATACATAGTCTTGTGGTCTTCTATTCTTGGACTCCTGGATGAGATCTTCTTCATTTTCTGATAAGCATATTAAGAGACAACGCTCTTGTATTGAAGGCTTCTTGTCATGATCTTCATCTTCAAATCTTCTTAAGCTGATTTAGAGCAACAGCTCTATTGTTGATTGCTTCTGATTTGATTTGCACTTCTTCTTTCTCCCAAGCAGATTTAGAGCAACAACTCTATGTTGATTGCTTCTTGTGATTTGGTGTTCTCTTATCTGAGTAAGGAGATTAGAGCATCAGCTCTTGAAATTAATTCCTTCTTGTAAGACCGTCTTCTTCTTATCTACTTAAGCAGATATGGAGCATTAGCTCTCATCTTGATTGCTTCTCGTGAGTAGATCTTCACCTTCTTCTTGAATACTGATCATAAAGCTTGTTACAGCTGATAACACATTTAATGATCATAAGCAAACATGAAACACTTCTTCGAGCAACAACTCCGTGTACTCAGTTTCTCAAGTCATTCAATGTGAACAATGTATGAGTTGATCATGTATCTGTGAACTTCTGATAACTCTAGTGGAGAATACTGCTTAACAGCAGGGATTTCTTCTTTGCTTATATTAGGCATATGGTTAGTGTATCACAACACAGTGGATTATCATATACTAAGTATGTGTTGCCTCTTGTGGAACTTCTAATGCATGGTTTCATGAAGATTCTTATCTTCTTTTCATGCTCAGCTTCTTTTACTAATTTTCTCTCAAGATCTCTCATTTTTCTGCTCTCTGTAGATGTATCCTAGATACATACTTTGATGCTCATTCAGGATGCATACTTCAGATGTATACCCAGACACATACCAGAACGCATACCTTCATATTTTGAAGCTTGGTCTATTTATAGATCTTGGTATGTTACCGTTTAGATCTAGCCGTTGAGATTGTTTGAATATTGCTTTGAATGCTTCGTCTAGATTAAGCCTTTTGTGACAAGTGTTGTTCTCGGCAGAACCTTATCTTTAACTTGATGATTATAGTGGATGGCATGTTTATTTTGGTTAAGCTTGTCTTTCCAATGCGCTGTATATGGGTTGCTTCTTCTTTTCACCTTGGGAGTTGTTCCTTTTAAATGTTGCAACTATTTTGCATGTGATGATGTTTCTAACGGCTCTCCCTTAGATTCTAAGCTCTTCGTATTTAATTTAATTTGTATGTTGAGTTGTAGATTCTTCATTGGTTTGTATATGACTTCAACTGATGTTTGTATTTTGAATGTCACCGCGTTGTAGCTTCAGAACTTGTATCTTCACAACTTCTGATCTTCATACTTATGTGATCTTCTGATGTTTGCAAAGCTTCTTGCAGTTGATCTTTCCTATTTACTTCCTTGCAGCTTCTGATGTACTTTCTGATTGAGACTGTTGTATGTAGGCCTTGATATTGCTTGTTCTTCTGAATGGTTTTGTTCCTCATTATCGCTTCTTTACTTCAGATTTTATTTTGACGAATTCTTAGTCAGAACATTTGATGAATGATGATTAACTTTGTCAATCTACTGGATGTAGTTGTTATATTCTTTTTCTGATGAATCCTGTATAAGATTTATATTATCTGCACACTAAATGAAACCGTTAGTAATAAAATTGTTACTCACAAAATATATGCTTGTTATCATCAAAACTAGATTCTGAACATAGATTCTCAATCTTGTTCTAACAACAACTTCGAATAGGTATATGAGAGTTTAACTCCTCCTATAATCCACATAACTTATTGAAGTAATCAAGAACGGATTTGGTACCTTGTTTGAGATTGTTGATCTCAACACGCAAATTTGCAACACGAATACGATCAGGTTTAGCAAATCTCTCCTTAAGGTCATTCCATACATCAAGAGCATTTTCCAAGAAAACAATCGTTTGAGCAATCGCAGGGTTTACATAATTCAAGATCCAAGAATGGACGAGACAATTGCAACGTTCCCATGCTTGACGATTGAGATCAGTGATGTGAGGAACAGGGATGGAACCATTGATGAACGATAACTTGTTCTTAGCTCCAAGTGCTTGTTCCATGGATCGTGGCCAAGAAACGTAATTGGAACAATTCAAATGCAGTGTAATGCTCACTGTTTTAGGACCTTCACTTAGATGAACGTAGTATACGGAGTCAATGTCACCATTGGTGATTCGTGTGGGATCAGTGCAAGGAGGCATGATGCAGTAGAAAAGGGAGAGAAAAAGAAACTATGAATCAGTGAAACGAAGATGAAGAAGAAGAAGAGATATCAATGATACATGCACTGATAAGAATGCGAAAGTGTTTGGAGGTGGATCGAAGACGATGATACCATATTATGATCCATGCATGAGGATCATATGAACGTGAAAAGAAGAAGAAGATAGCAAGATTAACACATAGAGATCAGAGAATGAAGAAGAAGATTGAAGAGAAGATAGAATGGGAACTCTCTTATCTTATTATCAAGCCATATGAAGATATATACACAAGTTGGTGAATGTAACAAACTAACTATCAATCATAACAACCATAACTAACTATGTAACTAACTAGTAGCTTCTATTATATAGAATACACATTTATTATTTGAGTTTTCATATCATGTTCTCATAACTATATATTCGGTGCCAATTTTTATATCACACTTTCAATTTCAAACTAATAGTACACAAATATATGATTCACATTTCATCCATTCATATCACACTAGTTTTAATATAACACTTTCATATACATTCACACTTCAAGGATATTTTGTGCAACAATATTACTTAAAATTAGGGCTGACAATAAACCGAACCAATACGAAAATAGTTTAGAATTCAGTTCGAAAATTAAATCATTGAACTAAGTTCATGCATATTAGTTTTTAATGTTATTTTGTACAATAAAATTCCAACACAACAAGTCTATATTTACTCCAAACAAAATTGCATCAACTGAACACCATTATTCCAACACAGCGAGTATGTAATTGTATCAATGAGACATAATTTCATAACACACATTCACAATCTTGTTGAGTGAGAATACAAATCCGAATTAGGAATATACTCTAAACATTTAGATAGATAAATAAACATACAATTTTTTTTCACAAGACATGCATTTACATGTAAATAAGATATATCCAAGTGGTTGGTTATATGTATTATCAAAAGAGATCAGGGTTTAGACTCAAACAATTGTTTAATAATATTAGTTTTTATAATTTTCACATAGTAACTAATAAACAGTTTCTCGTGTCAAATCTCATTAGTGAATTTTCTAAAACAGTTTGTGAATAGTGTATTGGCAGCACCTAGTTTAGGTTTAGTTTTGACCAAAAGAAAACAAATAGCACCACCAACTCCAGTGCAAACTCAGTTTCTCATGTCGAATCTCATCAGTGAATTTTTTAAAACAGTTAGTGTGTAATGTATTAGAAGCACCTAGTTTAGGCTTTGTTTTGAGCAAAAGAAAAAAATAGCACCACCAACACCAATAACTCCGGTGCAAACTCAGTTTCTCGTGTCAAATCTCATCAGTGAATTTTCCAAAACAGTTTGTGTGTACTGTATTGGCAGCACCCAGTTTAGGCTTAATTTTGACCAACACCAACAACTCCAGTGCAAACTCAGTTTCTCATGTCGAATCTCATCAGTGAATTTTTTAAAACAGTTAGTGTGTAATGTATTAGAAGCACCTAGTTTAGGCTTTGTTTTGAGCAAAAGAAAAAAATAGCACCACCAACACCAATAACTCCGGTGCAAACTCAGTTTCTCGTGTCAAATCTCATCAGTGAATTTTCCAAAACAGTTTGTGTGTACTGTATTGGCAGCACCCAGTTTAGGCTTAATTTTGACCAACACCAACAACGCTGGTGCAAACTCTAAGCCATGATGATTGTGCTTCTAATTCTTAAAGGTTTGAAGCATCATATCAACTCATAAAAGTCTATATACCTATTACTTATCCCTATAATTTCTAAAGAAATTTTAATTAACTAAATTAAAACTACACGAAATCACATATATAACAGCACATAAAAAGGAAAAAACTACAAAATTAACTAAATTGATTTTGAACTAGAAATCTAAAATTAAGGATTTAACAAAAATAATTAAATAATTGATATACTTGTTGTTTTTTATTTGTAAGTACACAGTTAACTCTGTAGGGACTGTACCACCTTCTTTCGTACTAATGTAGCCAACAACTGCTTCCATTAAAGTAGTCACAGATGCAAGTCTTTGTTTCACCAATGAAGAACTATGACTTGAAGTACTATCACTTGAAGAACCAAAATTCATACCACTAAGTCTTGTAGTGGTATGTTTAAAAGTAGTAGTAGGAACCACTCTTATGCCCATTGCTTGAACATGGCCATGATGCTTTCTTCCTAATATCTTTATTGTGAAGTGGGATAAAATTAAAGCATTGAAACTATTTGGGGATATGTTGATAATCATATCTCATAGGTTATGGATAAAGAGTTATCAATTCTTCACATAGGTATAAATATTAGAAATGATATTTATACTACATTGATCCATTATGAGAATACTACATAAAATGTTATGCAAGTGTCTTAAGTTATTCTCAAGGTGATAGTGGTGGATATCATCCTTTGACATGAAACCACTAAGGACCCTAGATGTGGAGTTACGTACTTTATTATAAATCAAATGTTGTCTATTACAGGATTATCATTAAAGTTGGTTGATGGATACTCCACAAATTATGCTAAGGGACACGAGGGGCCTAAATAGAATTTGCTCATCCAACGTTATAGTATAAATCTGTAAAGGCCTAATATTGAACTAGACAATGGGATATGGTTTATGTTTTGTGTTCAATATAGAAACGAGGATAAAAGGTTAATCATTCACATAAACATTATCACGAAAAGATTTTGTCATATCACATGACATTTATGTGACTTAGGTAGCAGTGATGTGTTATTAGATACTGCTCACTATTTATTATATTAAATGTGTAGTTTGATATGATTGACAATGTCACGAGAACCTACATAGTTACACAGAAAAGAACAAATTAATGGGAGAAAATAAATAAGTGAAGTGTATTCAATTGTGTAGTCTTGCAATGCATTAATGCTAGTTAGAGAAATGTGGTACACCTTAAAGTACGGTGTACTTAATTGCAATATAGAACACCATATGATACAATGTACTGAAGTTAAATAATGAACATTATAAGGTATGATGTACTTAAGTAAAAGACATAACATCATAAGATATAATGCACTTAAATGAAATACATCACACTGTATGATAGCATATATTTAGTAGGCTTTTAATACATATGTTAGTATATACGATGCTTGAATGACACTGATTATGTGACAATGACATGACAGGTAGGGTGCAAAATTATTAACCAAATGGATTCAGGGAGTTTCAGGGAGTTTTTTACCATACTATCCATTTTTTTTACTAAATATCATAAAATACTCATATTTCTCCCATATACCTGAATGTATCCAATTTTCAAAAATTGTTGTTTTCTCAATTGGATCCTCGCATCCTTATAAATTTTAGGGGAGGCTCAATTGCTCAAAAGCTTCTTCATGATTTTTTTTGTTTTAATTATTATTTTTAAGTAATTATTAGTTTATTATTTTTTAATTATTATTTAATAAAAAATTATTATTATTATTATTATTATTATTATTATTATTTAATAAAAAATTATTATTATTATTAATTAGAATAATGATTTAATTATTCATAAAAATTATTAAATAATTAAAATATTAATATTGTATTATAATTCTTTACAAAATCGACACGTCCATCAAAGTGATCTCTTAATGCTTGAATGACACTGATTATGTGGTATTGATATTATATAATTATTTAATTATTCATAAAAAATTATTAAATAATTAAAATATTGATATTGTATTATAATATTATATATTGTTTTAATGCTTGAATGACACTGATTATGTGACTTCATACACAAGAAGGGGGGGGGGTAAATTATGGAGGTTTGAAAAACTTTAGTTGAAAACAAAATCATTTGTAAAAATAGAGTTTGAAAACATTTTAAAACCAAATGAGTAAATAAATAGCAAACAGATATTTTCCAAGGGTTGATCTCAAACCAAGATAGAGTTTAGAGTTTATAAACCTTAGAACTGAATCAGGGTTTTACACAGGCTGACCATAAACTGGGTTGATATTTTATACGGGCTAATCTTGAACCAACTGAGCTTTTACATCAGACTGAACTCAAGAACTAAGTGAAATTTTACACGACTAATATCGAACCAATAGAGCTTTTAACCAAGATGAGCTCAAGAAATATTGTGGAGATTTTAATGGTTGATCTTCAGGAACCAGAAGAGAGCTTTTACTTCTTGACAAAACTAATGCACCAAATGGAAACTTTCTAAGATAATCCTCCAAACCAAATAAGAGATTTTACTTGTTTAGCTCACAATCAAGAGGATAGCTTGATTCAAGATATTAATTAATATTTTGAGTTAATTGATATCTTTAGCATCTTTGACTGCTCGAGCTATCTTTAATAGATAAGGAGTTCACTAGATATCGTTTGATATCAAGTGTTACCATCATTAAAACAAAACAGCTAATTAGCTTATCGCAGCTTTTATATCAATAAACTTCAATACCTTGGATCATCTTGATAATTCTGTCCTTCTTAGATTTTTCCTTAAATTTGCAAACATTTCCATCTTCTAATTTAATATTGTATCATATTTTTTATTATAATGCTTAACTCTTAGATATTTGTTAGTGTAAAAGATTATATCATGGCTTCCAAGATTTCTAATGGTTGAACACCATCTGTGAGGATGATATTCACATTCATATGGTGTTTAAGATTTGTTGCCTCGTTTGCTCATTCCCTCTAGTTCGATGCTTGAAGAGACTCTATAGATCATTTCAAGAGTGTCCCATATTTTGTAGGAAAATTTACAATTAAGGACATAAAGAAATTTATTTTCACTTAAAGACATAACCAAAAGGTTTTTAGCCTTAAAATCAAATTCATACTTTCTCTTGTCTTCTTTAGTTCAAAGGAAATAAGGTTTATCTACTACTTCACTATTAATATAATGAGTAAGGATAAACGGACTTTTGATTAGTTTTTACCACAGTTCAAGTTTAATACATTGAATGAAAATTTTAATTCTAGCTATCCACAAGTCAAACCTATCACCATTAAACGGTGGAGGTGTGTCTTGGAAAATCCTTGTTAAAAGAAGTGTTGAAAGTCATCTTCCTCCTAAGATGATTAGTCTTTAAATAGAAACTGGGCTTTAATGCCACTTGTTAGTCATATGCCTCCATACACAAGAGGGAGGGTTGTGGAGGTTGGAAAAACTTTTATTCAAAACAAAATCATTTGTAAAATTAGAGTTTGAAAATATTTTAAAACCAAACGAGTAAATAAGTGGAGAAAAGAAAATAAGTGAAAAGTAAAGAGATAACAGAGAGAGAGAGAGAGAGAGAGAGAGAGAGAGAGAGAGAGAGAAAAAGTGGGAGAGAGAGAGAGAGATAGGTTTATATAGGTGAAAATTCTAGTAACACACACTCGATGTCTTACTGGATGTTATGACATCCAAAAATACACAGCACATAAAAATTAACAGAACAGCATAAAAACAATAAAGAACACGCATAATTGTTTACCCAATTTGGTTCAAATAACCTACTCTGGGGGCTACCAAGCCAGGGAGGGAATCCAATATAAGAAGAATTAATTCGGAGTTAAACTCCCCCGTTTACAAATCCTCACTTAAAACCTACCAAATGAAATTCCAACCTATTCCTAGACCTGATTATCTCCACACACTCCCCCTCAATCACAGTAGTGATTACACATAAACATAAACAAATACAGAGAGAAGACACTCTTCAAAAACACACCTTGATCTGCTTAAAAGCTTCAATCAAGAGACACACACTCGTGCTTAAAATCTTAGAGTGAAAAAAAACACACACAACCTATTCCAACGCAATCATCAAGGACAATTGCTTGGATCACACGAGACAGTTACAGAACTACGGTTCTTCACAATACACAAAATCTTCTGTCTGCATTCTAAAATAGGATTGCAGTCTTTTTATATGCAGTCTTGGGCCTTGGGCTTTTTTAGAAACAAATTAGGGTTAACCAAGTTAACCTAATTTACACGCCATCTGGTTGTTCCAAAATGTGCTGTTAGCAGGATCTTCTGGACGAAATATTCAGCACACAATAAAAGGTTTCCTAAATTGATAATTGAGATAAATCAGGAAACACATTTAATAAATAATAACAGCTCATGCTATCACACAAGGATGTCATGACATCGGTCATGAAATTCACTACAGAACCTGTATTAGCTTCACACATATGCAACCTGCATAACACAATATCAACTAGGTATGTTTTACCACTAATGCAGCCAACATGAAAACACCTTCAATAGGTTCGACCTAAATTAACCTACTCTTGTCCCTAAGAATTATTCTGGAGAGTATCAAATAAATTAGGACACAGTCAATGGTCAAAATGAATTCCATAATCGATTAGGCTAATTGATTAATTATCCTAAATAATCGATTGTTGAAGACATAAATGTAATATTTTGATATTTAGCCGTTATCAATCACTAAGAGACTGTCCCAATCTATTTTAGAATTAACCAAGAGAAAATAACTGATTTGGTTAGTAGGTCTATTTGATTATTTAGTTGGAAAATATCTTCCAGTCAATTAGACACTCCCCTAATTAGTTGATTATGCTATAAGAACATTTTTCAGGTGGTTTAAATAAAATTTGAGAGGCTTCTCAAAGGTTTTTAGTTTGTTTGTGTGTGATTTTTCCATAGTATATCCATGAATACCCTTGTATCCTTACAAAACACTAGTCACTCACACGGACACGACCAGGCGAGTTTTCACACTTCCTCTCTTTCACACGTCTGAAGCTTCAAATCTTGGCATCACTATATTTTAATTTATCGTCATAAAATAACTTTGAGACTTTTTAATGAGGCTTGGTATATCTTTACATTGATTACCATCATTAGAGATTTGATAAGATAAACCACCAGCGAAACTTGAAACAAAAGTTTTCACTTAATTGTCGTTTGATCATAATGTTGACTTTAAAGAGAAGACTCGATCTTTAAGATGATATTTAAAAGGATATCTAAATTTAAGAGGTGATTTGATATCTTGAGAGACTTGATATCTGGAGCATCTTTGATCGTTTGAGATATCTTCAATAAATAAAGACTTCAATTGACATTGTTTGATATCAAGTGTTGTCATCATCAAAATCAAACAGCTAATCAGTTGATTGCATGCTTGATATCAACAAACTTCACCACCTTAGATCACCTTTACAATACATACAAGCACATAGATCCACATAAAAGAGAATTTGTTTTCATGGTGTTTGATAGTTGGCATTTGCTTAAGCAGTTGGTTGTGTGTATTTGTATGGGTATGATGGGTTAGTGGTTGGTGTTTGTTGTTAGAAATATGGAGTACAATGTTGAGTTTTTTTGGTAGATAGGGTTATACTGTTGGTTTATGATAGGGTGTTAGGCATGAATTGTTTTGTGTATTAATGAAAGGTTGTTGTGTGATTTTATAATTTTGTTATGTTGGGACAGAGGGTATTAAAGGGAAATCGCAACATAAAACATAGAGAAAAATAAATTTTCCATTTAGTTGATCCTTACGAATGAGCATGATCAATGAAAGAACGATTACCTCTTTTGGAGGTTAACACCTTTGATGTAGAATCAGAAGAACAACTTGAAGCATTAAACGAATGACAACACTTATACTCAATCCACGTAAATAAAGTGCCTTCAATCTCAGTGGTAGATATTATGAATAAAGACCTATATATATACATACATATATATATATATATATATATATAGAGAGAGAGAGAGAGAGAGGGAGAGAGAGAGAATACAAATAACTAGGTTTAAAATCCAAATTTCAACAAGTGTGATAACTTATGCACAAGAGTTTTATTTATAGAATCACTTTTGTAGGTTGCAATTTGAAAAGCCCATTTAAGTGCATTGTAGCCTACAATGCATTGTATTTCACTTAAGTAAACAATGTCTTATGGTATTCCATATTCCACTTAAGTGCACTATACCTTACTATGTTCAACAGTTCACTTAAGGGAATTATATCTTACGGTGTTCCATAATTCTCTTAAGTACATTGTATCTTACGGTGTTCTGTATTTCACTTATTCATTCTATCTCTAATCAAGTTGTCCTTTTGTGTGTGACCCTATGGGTTCTCATCATGTTTGAAATTTTACTAAATCACACATTTAATATAACAAACATTGAGCAATATATAGTAACACATCACTGTTATCTAAGTCACGAAAATGTCATGTGACATGACAAAAACATATATATGATCATGTTTATGTGTATAAATACCCTTTTTCCTCATGAATGTATTGAACATAAGGCATGGACCGTGTCATCCCTGTCCAATTCAATATTTGACCATTAGACATTTATCCCGTTATGCATGATGAGAAAATTCTATCTAGATCACTCATGTCCCTTAACATGATTTGTGGAGTATCTATTAATCATATTTATAGTCATCCTATTATGAACAATGTTTAATCGACAATAAAATACTCCACTCCACATCTAAGGTTCATAATGGTTTCAGGCAAAGGGTGGTATATACCATTATCACCATGAGAATAACTTATGATACTTGAATAAAATTCCATATAGTATTCTCATAACAAGTCAATCTAACTTAGATATTACTCTTAATATTCATACTTATGTGAAGACTTGATAACTCTTTATCAATGAACCAAGAGATATGATCACCAATTTATCCGCATAATAGTCTCAATGCTTTAATATTATCACATTTCACAATAAAGCTCGACTACAAATACTTCAAGAATAATGGAATATCATAATTAAGTCTCACTTAATGTTTCATTAAACATACTAACTATTCTAGGAACTTCACTATTTTTGAAAACAAACATAACGAAGAAATGCATTTTATTATTAATAAATAATTTGATACAAGTACTATGTTCTAATAAAATCATTTTCCTTGTTGAAGTATTTCCAATTGTCAAAAGTTCATTGGTCAGTGACCAGGGCCGGTCCCGATCTTTTAGAGGCCCTGGGCAAATAAGTAATGGATTCCTAAAAAATTAAATAACTAACCTTAATTTTAATTATATAATAATTTTTACAATAATGAACGGTAAAATATTTATATATTTAAAATTTATGTTTAAAAAAGAAAATAAAATTAAAATATTATTAAAGAATAGAGTAATTAATTTTAAAATTGGTGTTAAGAAATAGATGAAAAAGAATAATATTGCGGGTTAGGTTTATTTTCAATGTGGCAGGGGTTTGATTCATGCAGATTGTCTTCTAATTTTGGCAGTGTTTGTAAAAAAATAAAAAAAGTATTGATTATACCTCATCTAAGTATCGAACCAACAACATGTTTGGGCAAACCAAATACTGCAGCCGCTGAGACACTGTCGTAATATGAAACAAAGTTTTTAACAAATAATATATATAAAATATTTTATTATATTACTAAAGCCCATCACCCAATTTTGAGGCCCTATTTTTTCTTTGAGGCCCTGGGCTGTGGGCCTGGTTGCCCTGGCCCAGGGTCGGCCCTGTCAGTGACTTTACTCTTGTGTTCTTCTTTGAAGCGCCTTGACGGATCTAGAATGTTTTGATGCATGCCAAACTATATCACTATGGTGTATTTCCATTATAATTAGTCTGATAATTCAGTGTTGTTAAAGTCCAAAAGATAACCTTATCTCCATCCCTTGGATATGGATCTTGTACGACCAAATATGACCTCCATGTAAACTGATTCATAAAATTTATAAGTTAGTTTAGTTAAAAATAAATAGTTAAAATATATTAAGAAATTAGTAGTTTATTGGTCAATCATTGTTTGATCCTAAGTGATCTATGAATGACCGATAAGCAACGTCACAATAATGAAGGCATTTTTTCGTAATCTACCTCATAAAGGACCACCTAAAATAAAATTATAAATTTTATTAAGTTCGAGTAAATAGTACTAATTAAATAATGTACACATTTATAATAGTTAGAAACAAACTTACTTTGCTGGATATGGGAAGCGGAAAATATGATGATTTTTTGACGCCGATAAAGCATTCTCAATCATCCCTATACCTGAAGCAAAATTGCAGGAAAGGTGTGCACATCTACCTTTGCGGTTTTACAAAAAGCTTTATATAGATGTGCTGAACAAGTGATGCCCTAACTATAAGTTCTTATCTGAAATATAGATATTACCATGTTCGCCATTAATAAATCAAATTTTAGGCCTTTGAAAGACATAATAGATGAAAAGTTAATATCGGGCCCACTCTTAGTTTGGATAGGTCTCTCACCGCGCGAGCAAATTTTTTGTCCCTTTATTTCAATTTTCAATCATTTATAGGGGGTTTAAAACCACTGCTATTTGATTATTATTATTATTTAAAAATGTCCGCCATTTCATTATTATTTATATTATTATTATTATTATTATTATTATTATTATTGTTCAATAAAAATTTGAAATAGCAGAAATTTTTAATCCCCATAACATACTGAAAAGAAAAAAAAATGGCAAAAAATTTGCTTGCGTATAAAGTCTCTCACCCTAGACAGCGCCATTTTAAAATACTAACATAGACATCAATTGTTTTAGTGCGTCCTCTTAAACTATAGAGAAAACAACGAATCGCGGTGACATTCTTTATACGAAAAAAATTATTTAAAAATTAAGTTATTGAAATATGTGAAGGAAAAATGAATATTATAGATATTTGATTGACAAAGTTGATTATATAACTCAAAAACTCAATTTCGGTGAGCTCAATAAGTACTTCAATACGATTTTTTAAAAACTAAATTTAATGGTATTATGTACTGTTTCTTAAACTTCAAAAAATTGAATGAATTTTTTAATGGGTGAATTAGATAAATTTTAACTTAACGGATCTAATTGTCACCCCTTCCTCTCACTCAAAACATTTTTAATCGAGAGAGGATAGACAAGAATTTAACTGTCAGATTTTATTTTTTATTTAATTGAAGAATTTTTAATTTAAATATTTAAAACTTTTTTTATCGGATCAATCCCTTAATTACAAGAAAAGAGGACTCACTTTTCAACCCATTCTCATAATTCAACCCATTTTAGACTACTTGAGACTGAGCATGAGAAAGCTGACGAATCAACCCACTTTGCACCGCACAAAAACCCATATAAAATAAACTGTTCTAAATTCAACGTCCCAATGATTCTCAATCAATGACTACACAGTTACTGTAATAAACAAAAAGCAACACAACACAATACACTTCTAAAATCACTTTTCATATCTAATTTATCATTGATACATAACTTTGAATTTATCTACGTACATTAACATATTAGAGTTACCTTCAACTTGGTCATTCATACATTATGAATTGAAGGAACTGTGTAGATCTTGTGGATCCTTTTCTTGATAATGTTTTGCCCTAAAAGTTCAAAGCCAATGGATCCTTTTTTTCATTATAAGACAGAAACTATAATGTGTTATTATCGTGTCATGTTTTCTTTTTACGTACCGAATTAGGTGGAACATGTTATTGTGTCTTTTTTTCATTTGTGCATTAAGATGGATTTTTTTCATGAAAAGTTTGAATTAAGATAAATTAAGTAAATAATATTGGAGTGGAAGAAAGAAAGAAAAGGTAAAGGGAATCTCACACTTTTACTGAGGTTGGAGGTAGATAAAGGTGATAGTTACAGTTACAGGTCCACTACTACAAACAGGACATGAAACACACAGGCTTTAGTGACTTTGTATCCATAATGTTGTCTTTCAAAGTGAGACACAAAATGCTTTGCTTGCCACCACTTTTTCCCGTACTGCGCGCACCGCAACTTCAAAGATGTGAAAGTCTGTTTTACCCAAATAAGTATTTTTTGTTTGGTGTCACCTTATAAGTCATTTTAATAAATGAATTTTTTTTAACTTAAAAATGTGTAGTATTATTGTGATTGTGACTCTCTTTTGCGCTTTGAATAATTATGTCAAAGAAGAAATTTTATATTTCTATTGTTGGTTTTATAATTATAATTCCTCCAGAAATGTACGGTGTCATGAAATAGAGTCTTGTTGCGGTGGAACAACTTTTCGGTGCGGCGGAAAAGATGTGGATCTAAAATATTGGCATTCAAACGTCCAAGTTAATGATTGAGTGAAATGTAGTTTCAGAGTGAGAATGAATTGAATATTGAAATTGCTTAATTTGATCTTTATATAATTTGGATGGTCAAAATTGTCTGTGTGTGATTTGGCGTCCTGCACGATTTACTATTCGATTAGATTTAATGGTGAGAAATATGATGGAGTGTGTCATAGTATGTTCTCGACAGAGATGAAGATCCACCTGTTTCGTGTGCCTTTTTTTCAACACTTATTATTGAGCTTCATTGATGAGCCTTGTGGATGGCCCATAATAATTGCCCCCATATCCCTTGTTTCTACGTTGATGAACGAGGGTTTTGTCGGGTTTGTCTTTAGTCAAGCTACTAGTAAAAGAAAATGAAGAGCCTTGATGGGACATTGATGCCTTTAGGAAGAGGTGCATTAAATGTCTTCATCGTGATTAACAATGATTGCGGTACATCTCAACACAAGTCCTTATATTTGAAGGTAATAATTCCTTCTAGTGCCAGGACATTCTAATGTTCTTAAATAGTGTGCGATGAGATTTGCACTGTCGCTAATGTGGTTCACACTTTCCAACGTCGAGGATCGCATGGTTCATTTTTCTCGAGGGTTATATTAGGAGTTATAGGGTTACCATGTTCTCCTATTTACTAATTATGAATTTTGAGAGCTCTTCTCCCACGTTTGCAACCTCTTATATCTTCTCCAATCTCCTCCCATCAGCCATTAATTATAATGTATTTGTGTCATCTATTCTAGTATAATATACATTGTGTGGGGCATTGAGTTTATCTTTTCAAGGTGACACATGAGTCTGGAATTCTCTTATTTTCATGCTTGGTTACCTTATTAGGGTTTCTAGGGAGAACAACAATGAGTTTTGAGCTTTTTCGGTTTATTATTTTGGTGAATTATCTTGCTATATATGACTTTGATGGGGTGCAAAGTTTGTCTTTGTGTTGATCATGTGTTTTTCTCATGACTATTTCTTTCATGTGTTGACAACTTCTTTTGACATTGACAACTCTGAATTCAGAGTCTGAAGAGTGAAGAGACAACTATTTAGTATGGTGGATTAAGAGCCACTAGACATTATTTCTTCCTTCCTGGGTGAAAGAGGCCTAGACCCCTCTTTTACTGAAGTGGATCCCTTCACAAATTTGGAGAGTACTTCCTTTCGAAGGGAATGAGAGGATTTGAAACAATTATGATGGGTGAGTCACCCCTCTCCATGAATGCTTAGTTTCTTTAATAGGTTTTGGTATCACCTTTAACGACTTTCAAGTGGAAATTCTAAACCATCAAGTAATTGCTTATTTACAACTGCACCTAGTGAGTTGGATTTATATTAAAATCTTCTAGTATTTGTGTGAATACAAGAAATATGTATCGTTTCTAACGCTCTTCTTCCACCTCTTTAAAGCCCAACAAAGTTCTAATATGCTTGAGGTTTATTTGGAGAGTGTGAAGAACTTGAAGGACCGATACTATTTGGTAATCCCACTTTCTTGTATGACCCATGTTAACTTCTACAACATAGATTTTAAGCCTCCTTGTCAATGTTCAAACAAATGCTCTAAGTTATAGCGCAAGAGCCATTTTTTCGCGAATGTTGGGTATTTTGTCTATAGATTGGACCTGTGATGTGAAGAAACTAATATGAAGAGGAAAATTGTAGCCTTCTTTGAAAATTTGAGCTACATTGACAGCATTGCTCCTTCGAGGGGCGAAGACACAAAAGAAACGACTCATAGAGATACACTTGTTAGTGGAAGCTACTTCAAAGGAGGAGAAGCAAGACATTTTTTGGTGAGTAATGAGGGATATTTCATCTTTCTTTGGTGGTTGTCATACCCCAAAATTTGCCCATGCCATTTTCCATACACAAAATCAAATCAAAAGACAAAGCTCCTATACAAATTCTCCTATACAAGGCTCTGAACTAGGGTTTGGGTCATTCAAAGGAAAATCACGGAATCAATGGCTCAAGATGGTTCCATAGGGTCACCAACATCCCAAAGAATCTCCATGTAAAGTTTCAAATTAATCAGAGCAAATTGAGTCCCTCAAAACTTGATTAGGTCAATAGTCGACTCTCAAGGGCAAAATGGTCATTTCAAGTCAAAATACAGTCAAAACTCAAGATATTTGGTCAACAACATCCTCATAATCCTAAAACCATCATTTGATCAAGGGTTGATCATGATGATGCAAGGAAAGATCAGAAAAGTCAAAAGGCAAAAGTTACTATTTTGGGCATGAACTGAAAAAGTCAACCAAACTTTGAAAATTCGCCAAATATTCATACTTCATCAGAAAAATTCCCACCAAAGCTCATGTTGAAGGGAATTCATTCCTCTATCCAATTGTCCAAGAATTAGAGCCCATAGATCAATGGTTCAAGAGATATGGCTTCATACATTATAGGTCTTCTTCAAAAGTCAACAAAAAGACACTTTCTTCAAAAGGTCATAAAATGAGAATGAAAAATGATTTTGACATGGAACCAAAGACATTGGTTAGAGGACTCTCTAAGGTTTCCAAAAAGTCCAAGAACACCCCCATACCTCAAAAGTTGAGGGAGATATACCTTGTCAAAGTTGGCTAAATTTTGAAGAAGAAATGTGAACAAAAGAGCTTCAAAATGAATTTTCTTGCAAAGAGGCCCAATATGTTTTGGCCCAAGCTTGTTCCCCAAGTCATCTAGAAGCTCTAATTAGAAGGCCACGAAATTTTGATTAAAATTTGATTTTTATATGAATTAACATTCAATTAAATCATGATTTAATCAAATATTTAGAAGGAAAATTGAAAAGATTCAATTTATCTTTAATTTCAATCAATCCAATCCTCAAATATATCCTGTAATCATCATAAATTCGTGCACAAAAAGATTGGTAAAAGAAGATTGAAATTGAGCCATAATTAAGGAAAATTTCTTCATAATTTCAATCAAATTTCCATCACATTGAATTCTTGATTCAAAGAGATTTCCTTCATTTTTATTTAACCTAATCGATCTCATATATATACTGACCAAGACCAAACCCTTGAGGACAAGATTTTTGCAGTCAGAAAACTCAAACTCGAGCTCTAAAAAACTCAAAGAAATCCAATTCGGTTTCTTGCTTACAGAGAGATTCAAGAGTTTTTAAAGATTCAAAAAGCTTCCTGAGGCATCAAGGAAGCTTTCCCGATCAGTTACAAGGCCCAGAACCTCAAGAACACGCGAGCATCCCACTCGGTTTGTCACTTCTAAACTTGAATCGATTTGCATCGTACATACATTGTCATTCAAAATTAATTGCATATTCGTGTTTATTATCATCTAATGATTGTTTCTGGAAAGTTTGGTGAGTTTTAAACGTGAGAATCCGGATCCGCCATGTTAGGGTTCTTACCTTGAATTTGGGGGTTTTCGTTTGAGGAATTTTTAGGCCACAAAGCAGGTACCCACGCATTCGTATGAACGAGACGGATTGATTAGTGGCATCGCGCCAAATTTCTGTATGCGTTTGCATGTATTCGCTATTTCGCAGGTATGGAAGATGGAGTTTTTTACAACGCCATTGCCAATAAGCGCTGTAAAAAGCGCGCTGCTGAAAATCCAAGGTTGAAGACGACCTCGTGTCGTCGTGTGATTGGCCCATTCAAATGGGACGCGCGCGCATCTTTTAAGTGGAACAGCTGGATCCTGTGCATTACGATGCACACGCTATCATGTTCTCTCTCGTTCCTGGCCTTACGATCTCCTTAATTCCAGATCCAACGTGCATCAACCTGCGAGTCCATCATGCTCCACAGGCGAGCGCTACACTGAATCAAAAGTTAAGTATTTTGTAATTTTTTTTTATTTTTAATTACACAACCTAGTTTTGATTTTTATTTATACTTATATATATATATATATATTAATTTCAATATCTTTTTTTTCTTATTAATAATAGTAAATTATTTATTTGTTTTAAGAACTTTTTTATATATGATAAATATTTATTTTACATGCTTATTTATTTATTTATAAATGTAATTATTTATATATTCATTTAATTTATTTTATCTTTAAATCATTAAAAAATAATAATTATTTTATTTTAATTCCAAAAAATTCCAAAAAAATTATTTTTTACTCAATTTAGTCTTTTGCCTCGATTTAATTAATTAGGTCGCAAGACCAATAATTAATTAAATCGATTTACCATTATATTCCATTTGAATCTTAACCAGGATTGATAATACACTGAAGATATCCCCTCTCTTTCTGCCTTGTCTTTTCAGGGTTACTTCCGAGGTTTCCTCCGACTCTAACCATATCAGATCAAATCCAAATCGAAGCTAAGTATTATTTATTAATCATTATTAATTTATTTGCCTTTTATTTTATTAGGGTTAACCCTGATTGTCTCTGAACTAATAATGCACTCACTGTACTTTGCCTTCTTGTTCTTCCTCCTTTTCAGGTTTATCAATTGTCAAAGCTACGTCATTGGTAACCCTAAACCCTAACCTTTTATTTTTCTGTGTAATTATTACTTGTGTCAAACCCCATTGGGGATCCGCTGGTTTCATTGTCCCCTTCCCCTTTATTACTTTATAACTGCGTGGTTAGTAATTTAGGGAGTGCAACTCGTTAATTGAATTAGAATAACTAATTAAAAGATAAATATCTGAATATAATCACGTGATTGTTGCACACACGCACCCTTTTGGGGTAACCTCCCTGTTGCCTTGTTGCCTGTTGCCTGTTGCCTTCGTGTTTTTTTTGCAGAATAAGCCATGTCCCTCGAATACGAGGATACCTCAGCCTGTTGCCTCGATAAAAAGGTCATGACCCTAATGATGCTGCCTTCGATACACAAATGACCTCGACCCTCGGATGTTGCCTATGGAAAAAGGCTGAGGTATCTTCTGGCTGCCAACGAAAAGGCTTATTCTGATCCTTGCCTTAGACTACCTGCCTCTCTATGGCATGGGACAGTCTTTTGGCAAAGGATGCTTCGATGACCCTTCAACCTCCAAACGAAAGGCTTCCTGCCCTCTTATGGCAAGGATAGACCCTTTCATTCTGAAAGGCTAAAAAGAGACCTATCATCTGAGTTTAAGGTAATTGCCCCTAATTGCCTTGCAATGCTCAAATCTTTTTATTATATTCTTTCTCATAATTTTTCAAAAGGGCAACGCTTATTCACAAGCTAAAGTCCCTATCTCTTTCATCTACATTTTCTAAACAAACGAGCAAGCAAAGCAATTAAGAGCCCATGGAAAACCATGGATGCAAAGGGTGCCTTACACCTTCCCTTTGCATAAATTACCCCCCGAACTTAGATTTCTTTTAAAAGGTTTTTTTCTGTTTCTTTTTGCCTTTCCGAATATTGTTTGGATAAAATAAAAGTCGGTGGCGACTCTTGCTTAACCGCGATATTTCGATCGATAAAGTCAGTTCACCGTATTACAGAACTGGCGACTCTGCTGGGGATTTTTTTCGATTAAGAGGGGTTACCTTAAAAGTTTAGGATTCACTTAAATGTTTTCTATTGTTTGTTTTGCTTGCTTTACTTTTGCAGGGTTGTTTTGGGTATTCTGCTGTGTGAAAGGTCCTACACCCGGATCTAGTGTACCTTAAGTATGTGGCATGAGACCAGGGAGGCTGTACGACATGTATCGTTACGGTTGAACTGGTGGCCACCGTTAGTGCGACGCTTTGGTTTGTCCTGATGGCCCTTGAATCTGATCGAGGAGACATTTGGCTACCGCGTGGTGTCATGAGCACTAATTCGCCCTTAGAACCTTAGTCGCACTTGACTTTGGCTTATAAGAAGTAGCGAGATGGCTGGCTTCGGATTCCTGACTGAAGTTGGTTGATACTCGATGCTACACTCATTGAGATTGGACTCAAGGGATGCTTTTGGCTGGCCGATTGTGCGCTATGTTGAGACAATGCCCACGAGAAAGATCAGGGATATGAGCACCATAGAACCCGGTTACTATTATAGGACAGGTTGAACCAACTAAACGTCAGTGGGGAGGGTACTTACCTACGAACTTCAAGCAAGCCTCTAATCCTAAGGGCACTTGTGTGACTCGTTTGTGTTTGCTACTAACCTCTGTTTCCTTGCAGGTTTTTGTTAAAGTACTTGTTTGCCCTCACTATTCTATGTTGTGCCTAATGAGATACATTCGCATAACATACTAACTTATGTTTCCTTGCAGGTTTTGTTAAAAGGACGTGTTTGCCCTTATTATCTCACACTATGCTTAATGAATTGCATTCGCATAACATTCATGACATCATGACATCATAAGCATAACAAGATTTAACTAACCCTTTCAAGGATCTTAGGAATTTAGGGCGCGCAATTTCAGTTGCTCTTATCAAGGACTAAATTCCTATCTAGGGGCAAGAGGATTTATTTTCTTCTAGCCACATGCCTTCCAATTCAGAGACTCGATACCTATCAAGGGGCAAGAGGATTTATTTTTCTCTAGCCATGTACCTTCAAATTAAGAAGTATCCCGAATCAGAGGCGATGACCCACTCGATATGGTGAGCTTGGTTCTCAAAGAAAGACGTTCAAAGACAAAATTCAGAATTCTTCAGACAAAGACGCGACCAAACCATTTTCTAATGTTGCTAACTAAATTCCTATAGATCCTTGAAAACATTGCATTCGCATCCATAACATCGCATAACAGGTTTATTACAATGGGCCTCTCATCCTCCCTCGCTGTTTATTTCAGCATCATGGATCTCGAACAATCTGTCAAAAATCTTCAGGCTCAGAATAACCAGTTCCAAAAAGTAATCTTTCACTTGGCCAAGGGGCAGGAAGAATTGAAGGCACTTCTGATCGAGAAGGAGAAGAATCGACATAAGCATCAAGGTGGTCAAGATAATCAGAGATCCAAGCCTAAGCGGTCATTTACTCCATTACATATGCCGCTGTCTCAAGCTCTGCAACAACTTCTCAATCAGAACTTGATAACTCTATTGCCTCCATATTCACTTCCTACTAATCCCGCTCCTGGGTACAAGTACCATGCAAGATGTGCTTATCATTCAAATAGTCCTGGTCATGATACAGAGGATTGTGGACCGTTGAAGCACATGATCCAAGACCTCATTGATTGCAAGATCATTGACTTCAATTCACATGAGAAACCTCATATGGCCAATACTGGGTACAATCGGAAAGGTCGCAATGAACCCAACCAATCTGTGGGGACAATTCTAATCTCTACACCAGTTCAACAACAAAGACACAAGTCAGATACACCTAAGCGCCAATTCGCAAAGATCAATATGACTCTGGCCGAAGCGTTGCAACAATTGCTGAAGAAAGGGCTAATCACTTTGAAGGATCCTCCGAGGAATCCTAGTACTTCCTCTTCTCGTTATAATCCTAATGCAAGGTGTGCGTATCACTCTGATAGTCCTGGACATGACACTAATAACTGTTGGACACTGAAGAATAAGATCCAAGACTTAATCGATGACAAGACCATTGACTGCCACTCTCCTGAGAAACCTCTCACTGTGTACGACCAGAAAGATCACGATGAACATAACCAATCTGTGGGGACAGTTCTGACCTCTACACTAGCTCCGCAACAAAGACGCAAGTCAGATACATCTAAACGTCAGTTTACAAAGATCGACATGTCACTGGCTCAGGCATTACAACATTTGCTGAGAGAGAACTTGATTACTTTAAGGGATCCTCCTGTAAAGCCTAACACTTCCGCCCCTAGCTACAAGCCCAATGCGAGGTGCGCATATCACTCCAATAGCCCTGGGCATGATACGAATGATTGTTGGCCATTGAAGAACAAGATTCAAGACATGATCGATGCTGGTGAAATTGAATTCTATCATCCCAAGACTCCTATGGTGATCACTACTCCTATGCCTAATCACAAAAAGATTGATTAATACCTAGAAGGATGAACTTTTTAGATCATTAGATTTACTTTCATTTGCAATTTCTATTTTGTTTGTTTAAACACTCCAATTATGATAGACATTATTTGTTTTAATAATCATCATCAGTGCATTGCATATGTTTGTCTTGAATAAATTATTTCGCTATCACTCTTTTTAAATTATGTCGTTACTCTGTATATGTTTTGTGATACTCAACTCCTGCTAAGCTGTAAGCCTTTTAAGGGAGGATGACGAAAATGATACCGCAACCTCATACAATATGCTTTTGAACGGACTATGCTGACGATGTACATGCATTGTTTCAATTCCTAAACAGTGGAGATATAAGGATGGTAATCCCTCGTCAACCCCTTTGAGCCTAAGGAGTAGAAGTTTCTTTTTGTACGAAACACCCGCATTTTTAACCTGGGGCAGGGTAGTTCTCAGTTATTTTGGCTGTGCATTCTATTTTAAGAGAATCACTCTGTACACCTTTCAACAAAGGTTTCAATCACAAGCGTTCATCCGTACACATCAAAGAAGTGTTGGAGATGTCAATCAAAATCCAACGATGGTTCATCAATCATTAAGCAAGGCAGTCAATATCTTTCAAAAACAAAAATGATGAAAAACATATATACAAAGAGAAGTCTGCTAAGTCAAAAAATCAAAAAGAAGATTTAGGCAAAAATCAAGGCGTCCCGCTGACTGTAAGCTCCAAAGAGACAGTTCAGGCAAAAGTTAGGGATATCAAAAAGATGAAAAAAGAAGTCAATAAATTCTTGAACAACTCAAAGTTGCGACTACCACAAGGAAGAAGTGACTGCCATCTCAAAAAGTTCTCTCTGCTTATGAACCATCATCATTATCAAAGGTGCAAATCCAAAAGTCTTTTGGAACCTGAATGCATAAGTTGAATTAACTGAGTTTAGGACTGAAGATCATCACGAAGAAGGGTGGGTATAAATAAACTTTGAGCCTTTATCCTTTGTTTCTTAAACCGTGAACCAAGCCACGTTACAACCCTTGAAAGTCCTAACTGAAGCATGGTTAGTTCGAAAGCATACTGTCACCAAAAAGGTATCCCGACTCCTTAAGGTTTGCTACAAGTGTTGAGTTGACACTTCGTTTTTACAAACATCACATTGTTACAAACAGCATGTTTTTACAAATATCACGCTTTTACATATTTTGTTTTAAGGCTTTTTCAAAAAAAAACTCAAGACAAACGTATGCATTGCATCTCATGAATACATTATTAAACATATTCTGCTACATAATTTCAAATGTTAGCAACAGAAAGAATTTGCACAGGGTACAACTAATGATTGAAAGTTATCCCGACAGACAAAATTACTCCAAGGAAGCCATGTCTCTTACGTATACAAGGGGCATGACATGTTTCGTCCAATCAATCTGGGGCAATCAAGTCAAGATTCTGAGAATCTCTCATGGATGCTCGAACAATCAAGGGGCATGCATCCAAGCATATCTAAAGCTACTCCCCAATCAACGTGAGACATTGTCATGAGCCTATGATTACTGGGGGCATATCGCCCATAGTAAACATCTCATAAAGTCCTCGCGAGGCGAATCTTTCCAAAGTTCCTGCTAACTGGGGGCAAATCTATACAAGTCCAGTTTGACATTTTAAGTGACGTGTTCTAAATCAAGTAGTAGTTACTATAATACTGGGGGCAACTTTCACCCATGTCTCCCCACAAAGCCAGGTTCACAAGATCATATCCCCACAGAGTAATCATTAAGAAGATATCTTCAAACGCTCCCGATAGAGACATGGCTGCCCAACAGAGTTTACATCTTCAACACTGTCGCTCTCCTCCAACACGATTTATCAATATCTTTATCACCAATCAGGGAACATCAAGTCACTGATCATCTCCAAGCAGAAATCATAAATTTCCAGCTGAGCATCTTCAAGACAAGATCAGACAGTACAATTACAAGGACATAAAGATCTACATAAATCATATTCACATATCATATGTCATAAACATGTTCATACATTGCATACATTACCTCATAATGAACTCATACATAACATGCAAAAGCTCTCATTTATTTTGAGGGATTCATTACATAACTCATGCATCATGACATTGCATAAATTTAACTTTACCTTTTGCAGAATACAGGTACAAACAAACGAACGAAAACTCCAACTTTCCAAGATCTAATTCGGTCACCACGAACGGTACTGACACGATCATTTCCAAGATCTAATTCGGTCACCACGAACGGTACTAACACGATCATTTCCAAGATCTAATTCGTCTACCACGAACGGTAATGACACGATCATTTCCAAGATCTAATTCGGTCACCACGAACGGTACTGACACGATCATTTCCAAGATCTAATTCAGCTACTACGAATGGTACTGACACGGTCAACTCTCAGAGATCTAATTCTACCATCACGAATGGTGTAGACACGATCACTGACCTTCTCAGTCTAATTCAGCTACTACGAACGGTACTGACACGACAAAAGATATAATTCAGATACTACGAACGGTACTGACACGATCAAATTTCAGAGGTCTAATTCTATCATCACGAACGGTGTAGACACGATCACTGACGTCCACGGTCTAATTCAGTTACTACGAACGGTACTGACACGACAAGAGAGTCTAATTCTATCATCACGAACGATGTAGACACGATTATCTCTCCAAAAGATCTAATTCATTTACTACGAACGGTAATGACACTATCAACGCGCAAACAAAATTTCTCAAACTTCAACTACCAGATGGCATCCACAAGCCCATCTCCGACAAAAGTCCCTACTTCAACTAGGGCAAATTTCTTGGTATTCTAGTGTTCAATCACCTTCCACCTTCAGATACCGACTGGCATACAAACCACTCTACATCTTCAGGTTTAAGATAATTGAACAGGGGCAGCTGTCATACCCCAAAATTTGCCCATGCCATTTTCCATACACAAAATCAAATCAAAAGACAAAGCTCCTATACAAATTCTCCTATACAAGGCTCTGAACTAGGGTTTGGGTCATTCAAAGGAAAATCACGGAATCAATGGCTCAAGATGGTTCCATAGGGTCACCAACATCCCAAAGAATCTCCATGTAAAGTTTCAAATTAATCAGAGCAAATTGAGTCCCTCAAAACTTGATTAGGTCAATAGTCGACTCTCAAGGGCAAAATGGTCATTTCAAGTCAAAATACAGTCAAAACTCAAGATATTTGGTCAACAACATCCTCATAACCCTAAAACCATCATTTGATCAAGGGTTGATCATGATGATGCAAGGAAAGATCAGAAAAGTCAAAAGGCAAAAGTTACTATTTTGGGCATGAACTGAAAAAGTCAACCAAACTTTGAAAATTCGCCAAATATTCATACTTCATCAGAAAAATTCCCACCAAAGCTCATGTTGAAGGGAATTCATTCCTCTATCCAATTGTCCAAGAATTAGAGCCCATAGATCAATGGTTCAAGAGATATGGCTTCATACATTATAGGTCCTCTTCAAAAGTCAACAAAAAGACACTTTCTTCAAAAGGTCATAAAATGAGAATGAAAAATGATTTTGACATGGAACCAAAGACATTGGTTAGAGGACTCTCTAAGGTTTCCAAAAAGTCCAAGAACACCCCCATACCTCAAAAGTTGAGGGAGATATACCTTGTCAAAGTTGGCTAAATTTTGAAGAAGAAATGTGAACAAAAGAGCTTCAAAATGAATTTTCTTGCAAAGAGGCCCAATATGTTTTGGCCCAAGCTTGTTCCCCAAGTCATCTAGAAGCTCTAATTAGAAGGCCACGAAATTTTGATTAAAATTTGATTTTTATATGAATTAACATTCAATTAAATCATGATTTAATCAAATATTTAGAAGGAAAATTGAAAAGATTCAATTTATCTTTAATTTCAATCAATCCAATCCTCAAATATATCCTGTAATCATCATAAATTCGTGCACAAAAAGATTGGTAAAAGAAGATTGAAATTGAGCCATAATTAAGGAAAATTTCTTCATAATTTCAATCAAATTTCCATCACATTGAATTCTTGATTCAAAGAGATTTCCTTCATTTTTATTTAACCTAATCGATCTCATATATATACTGACCAAGACCAAACCCTTGAGGACAAGATTTTTGCAGTCAGAAAACTCAAACTCGAGCTCTAAAAAACTCAAAGAAATCCAATTCGGTTTCTTGCTTACAGAGAGATTCAAGAGTTTTTAAAGATTCAAAAAGCTTCCTGAGGCATCAAGGAAGCTTTCCCGATCAGTTACAAGGCCCAGAACCTCAAGAACACGCGAGCATCCCACTCGGTTTGTCACTTCTAAACTTGAATCGATTTGCATCGTACATACATTGTCATTCAAAATTAATTGCATATTCGTGTTTATTATCATCTAATGATTGTTTCTGGAAAGTTTGGTGAGTTTTAAACGTGAGAATCCGGATCCGCCATGTTAGGGTTCTTACCTTGAATTTGGGGGTTTTCGTTTGAGGAATTTTTAGGCCACAAAGCAGGTACCCACGCATTCGTATGAACGAGACGGATTGATTAGTGGCATCGCGCCAAATTTCTGTATGCGTTTGCATGTATTCGCTATTTCGCAGGTATGGAAGATGGAGTTTTTTACAACGCCATTGCCAATAAGCGCTGTAAAAAGCGCGCTGCTGAAAATCCAAGGTTGAAGACGACCTCGTGTCGTCGTGTGATTGGCCCATTCAAATGGGACGCGCGCGCATCTTTTAAGTGGAACAGCTGGATCCTGTGCATTACGATGCACACGCTATCATGTTCTCTCTCGTTCCTGGCCTTACGATCTCCTTAATTCCAGATCCAACGTGCATCAACCTGCGAGTCCATCATGCTCCACAGGCGAGCGCTACACTGAATCAAAAGTTAAGTATTTTGTAATTTTTTTTTATTTTTAATTACACAACCTAGTTTTGATTTTTATTTATACTTATATATATATATATATTAATTTCAATATCTTTTTTTTCTTATTAATAATAGTAAATTATTTATTTGTTTTAAGAACTTTTTTATATATGATAAATATTTATTTTACATGCTTATTTATTTATTTATAAATGTAATTATTTATATATTCATTTAATTTATTTTATCTTTAAATCATTAAAAAATAATAATTATTTTATTTTAATTCCAAAAAATTCCAAAAAAATTATTTTTTACTCAATTTAGTCTTTTGCCTCGATTTAATTAATTAGGTCGCAAGACCAATAATTAATTAAATCGATTTACCATTATATTCCATTTGAATCTTAACCAGGATTGATAATACACTGAAGATATCCCCTCTCTTTCTGCCTTGTCTTTTCAGGGTTACTTCCGAGGTTTCCTCCGACTCTAACCATATCAGATCAAATCCAAATCGAAGCTAAGTATTATTTATTAATCATTATTAATTTATTTGCCTTTTATTTTATTAGGGTTAACCCTGATTGTCTCTGAACTAATAATGCACTCACTGTACTTTGCCTTCTTGTTCTTCCTCCTTTTCAGGTTTATCAATTGTCAAAGCTACGTCATTGGTAACCCTAAACCCTAACCTTTTATTTTTCTGTGTAATTATTACTTGTGTCAAACCCCATTGGGGATCCGCTGGTTTCATTGTCCCCTTCCCCTTTATTACTTTATAACTGCGTGGTTAGTAATTTAGGGAGTGCAACTCGTTAATTGAATTAGAATAACTAATTAAAAGATAAATATCTGAATATAATCACGTGATTGTTGCACACACGCACCCTTTTGGGGTAACCTCCCTGTTGCCTTGTTGCCTGTTGCCTTCGTGTTTTTTTTGCAGAATAAGCCATGTCCCTCGAATACGAGGATACCTCAGCCTGTTGCCTCGATAAAAAGGTCATGACCCTAATGATGCTGCCTTCGATACACAAATGACCTCGACCCTCGGATGTTGCCTATGGAAAAAGGCTGAGGTATCTTCTGGCTGCCAACGAAAAGGCTTATTCTGATCCTTGCCTTAGACTACCTGCCTCTCTATGGCATGGGACAGTCTTTTGGCAAAGGATGCTTCGATGACCCTTCAACCTCCAAACGAAAGGCTTCCTGCCCTCTTATGGCAAGGATAGACCCTTTCATTCTGAAAGGCTAAAAAGAGACCTATCATCTGAGTTTAAGGTAATTGCCCCTAATTGCCTTGCAATGCTCAAATCTTTTTATTATATTCTTTCTCATAATTTTTCAAAAGGGCAACGCTTATTCACAAGCTAAAGTCCCTATCTCTTTCATCTACATTTTCTAAACAAACGAGCAAGCAAAGCAATTAAGAGCCCATGGAAAACCATGGATGCAAAGGGTGCCTTACACCTTCCCTTTGCATAAATTACCCCCCGAACTTAGATTTCTTTTAAAAGGTTTTTTTCTGTTTCTTTTTGCCTTTCCGAATATTGTTTGGATAAAATAAAAGTCGGTGCGACTCTTGCTTAACCGCGATATTTCGATCGATAAAGTCAGTTCACCGTATTACAGTGGTACTTAGATGGTTATTACTTTTTTTTCTTTAATGAATATCTGGTTTGCAAGTCAGATGAAATGTTACAACACAATGATTTAGATAAAGAGGACCCATAAGGTTGTTCCCTTGCCTAAAGTTACTATTATGGGGATGCTCGTTGTCGGTCGTAGCTAGAAGGATTCCAATCACTAGGTTTATTACCGGGGTGAATCATGGGAAAGGGTCATTTGTCCCACATCGAATGCTCGAGAAAGACTTTGGAAGGCCTAGTCCTGGTGTATGCCTCACATAGAACACAAATGTATTTTCAAATTCACTTATGGCTTGTCCTAGTCTGCAGGCGGCTAAAGTGTTTAGATCTTATATTTTTAGGAGGATTACACATATTTTTCATACAAGGACGAGGTAGTTCGTTAAGAGGAGTTGATTGAACTTGCGTACCAAAATCGCATATCAAACTCGTTTAGTATAGCTTGTTTTGGCCTTTGTTACTAGAAGAAGAGGATATGTTTTCTTGTCTAATCAACTTTGGAAGGAAAAGAAGTGCTTCAGGAACACGTCAATGCTCTTACTATTGAGCAAGACCGATATATAGAGGAGCTCACCCGGACGACTAGTTTGTTGAAAGAGATTAATGGGAAAGGTGAAGCTCCAATGTCTACTTGGTAGGATTTATCCAATAATGAGGCCGCACTTGTAGAGCAAAAATAGGAATTTGAGTCTTTCCGCAAGATGGTGAAGGATTTGGAGTTTTTATGAGTGAAGCCCTGGAAGATTCGAAGGAAGTTAGGGATGGACTTCGGGATATGCATCATGAAAACCATGATTTATCCAAAGAGTATGTGAAGTCAGTGTCCATTACCGGTCGACTATGAAAAATCCCTCACAATATGTGGAATTATTCCATCCCTCGGTGCACATATCAAGAGAGAAAACCCGTCTGGATCAGAAGATGATGGAAGGGAAACCAATTTTGTTAGGAATGAGCCGAACTCATAGTGATTCTTTTATAATAGGTAAGAACCTACCCTATGTAATATTTATTGTAAATGAATTTCATAATGGCTTCTATGTGGAATTTTTATTTATATTTCTTCTAACTATTTTGTGAGGGAGGCCACGTTAATTTCCATTGGCTTCTATTTGTTTTTCCCTTTCTGGTCACACAGTTAGGCTTTCTGTATCCTTCGTGATCTAGATAGGTCGACACAAATCGTTACTAGCTTGTTGTAGACACTGTATACTTCATTATTAGGTAAACCTGAAAGGTCGCCACATCTAAAATTATGGCAAAGGATCTTCCTAAGATGCAGTTGTAGAAGCTCATGTAGGTCGTTCGTTCGGATGTTTATCCCTTCTTAAAAGGTGACCATCATCTTCATATATCCTCTGGGGCAAGTTATTGTGTCATTATAGACTTGTATGTTGGATCTCTCATATGGCCATAACTTCTCTCTTCTCAACCCAAGCTTCTCGAAAATCTCTGGTACATAATGTTGCAAGAGCTCTACCTATCAATAAGGATCCTAGATACATCAGAATTTTCCATTACTATTGTTATCACCATGGGGAAAATCTCATTTTGGATTCCTCCCACCTTTTCACTATCCAGGAATCTGAGGATTGGCCTTTACGACTTCCTGTCAATGGTTGTTCGTTCCTCATTGCTGAATGTCAATAACTCCACAATCATCCTCTTCATAGTCCCCTTGAAAGGTTTTTTATTTTAAGGAGACCCTTAGTAGTGGAAGTGTTATACCGTTTCCCTTTTTGATCTTCCTCTTCTTTATTGTTATTTTCTTTTTCCCCTAGAACCCGCTTATGACATCAATAGATTTTTTTAGGGGACACCTTCTCTGAGCGGGATGACCATTTTGAAGGTAAAGGGAAACACAAGAAAGGAGGGTTTGAATTGGGTTTCAAGATTTAAAGCTTTTGCTTAACCAAGACAAACAAAGAGGAGCAAAGGATAAAAATAAAGAACAAGATATTTTTATCCTGGTTCACTATTAACGAAGCTACTCCAGTACACCCACCAAGGCAATTTTGCCTTATCAACAAGGACTTAATCCACTATAATCAACTTGATTACAAACACCACGTGGACTTCCCGTCAGTGTCTTCTTGAGAAATTCTGATTATACCTTGGTCTCTCAAGGAATACAATCAACTTACAAGTTTAGATACAAAGAGTGTATGTTTACAAGAAGCTTCTTAAAAGCATATTACACAAATGAAATAAAAGATAATACAACATTGTTAAGCAATTTAATGAACAAAAGTTCCTTGCTATTTATAACTTTTCAAATGAAGAAAGTTTCAGCGGGTTCAAAAACCCGTTCGTTGTTCAGTGATTCATTGTTGTTGCAATCTTTGAAGTCCTCATTATATAGGCATCAAAAGATCTGTTGGAGGGTGAAGTTGGAATTGCATAGTCTCTTGGTTGTTTTCTCCATAACGGTCACCAGATAGTGGTAAACAACAATGTATAATCGTACATTCCTTGTGCCACAAAACATGCGTAGTGGAAACAATATCTGATTTGTACCATGATCTATTTGTCCTATGCAAAAACATTTGATCTCATCTTCTGATCTTCAGAGGCTTTATAATGTAGATTGGTGAAGCATGTTTAAAAGGATCAAATGCTGAAACGAAGTCTTTAGAACCTTGTCTTCATAATCTTCAGAACTTGTTCTCCAAAACCTTGTCTTCAGAACTTACGCCAAAATTCAGATCTTGAGAGTCCTCAGAAGCTCCCTTATCAAAGTCACAATCAGAAGCAATGACTTGCATTCTATCAGAGGCACAGTCAAAAGAGCGTTCAAGATTTTGACTTATCTTTGTAAAGTATGCTTTGAATATTTCCATGGCCAGAGTGTGTTGTTTCCAGAAACTGATGACATCACACACCATATTGAAACATTATGTATTACAAGAAGGACATTTAATGCCTCTGTTCTCAATGATAGTAACGTCCCATCAATACTCTTCATCTCATCAGGCCAATAGGTTGGTCTAGGATGTGTACAACAAACCCTCGTCATACGAGGCAATGAAAAAGACTTGGGGGACAATTGTTTCGGTTCTCCCGCAAGACCCTGGATGAAAGTTCCAGAGACGAAGCGAGGAAGCGAATAAGTTCCTCTATTTCCGCCTGAAGCGGACAATTCTATCTAAGAAGCACTACCAACCGTCCAAATCAATCAGATGGATGGTCATGATCCACATTGCGCTCTTTGCTTTTCAATTTAAATCGTTCCCATTATAAAAGAAAGAGGTGTGTCATTCTCAGATATTTAAATTCATTCTCACTCTCATATCACTTTTTGATCTCTCACTGACTTAGACATTTGAGTACTAACCTTGTAGGTCAATCCCCTCTCTGTCGTATTAGAAACTTAGTCCTTTGTTAAACATTATATTTCACTGTCACCGAACAATCCTGATTTCTCAACTAACAATCCTGATTTCTAGGCATGGCAACAAAACCCGTATGCCCTGAAGTTGACGGAGAAAACCCGCTATGACTGGATTTGGGTTCGGGTTTGGGTTTTCCCCGATTACAAAATATGGAGACGGGTCGGGTAATGGGGACACTAGTATCAATCCCCGAACCCGCCCCGTTTATTTCATTATGTATATTGTTATTTATTTTTGATAATTTAGAAAATTAAATAAGTGACCAATGTTTTGATATTTTGATTTGTATTTATTATTTAAAATATTTTAAATGTATGTATGAAATTGTTTTATTTTATTATTTATAATGTAATTTTATTTTGGAAAAAATAAGTATTTTTATTTAAAAAAATTGATTTCACTAAATGGATGGTGGTGAGGCGGGGATACCCGAACCAACCTAAACCCGTATGGGTCGGATTTGAATTTTAATTCTGCATCCCCGTTTAGGTTTGGGGCGGGAAACGGAGATTATTTGGAAACCCAGGTTTGAATTTGGGGGAGGTAGTAACCATTCGCGATCCGCCCTGTTGTCATCCCTACTGATTTCTCAACTAAATAAATCTTAAATAAGTTAGTAGATAATATGGTGTTTTATAGATATCAAACTGAAATTTAAGATAAAGTATTTGATAAATCGATTAGATATTCTTATTTTAAATAAATCAAATCTATCTAAATAAAATTCAATTTGGTTGAACTAATCGTTAGTCGGTCTAATGGTGATTGGTGCTGGATTTAGTAGATCGAATTATAGTTCAATCCCAGGTAGAATCAATTGATGATAGATCTGATCCTTAAATCAGATTAAACCAATAGTGAGGAAAAAAAATCAGTTTGGTTGGGTTTACTTCTATCCCTTCCATCCCTACTTACATATGATTGAATGGTCAAAATGACTCAAAACAAACTTAATCGAATTTAAGGCAGTCAAAACACAATGTTAAATTCTTCTCTAGTAATGATAAATTATTCTCTATTGTGTTTTCGAGCATACACATAAATAAATTGATTATGATTTCCATTATCATTATGTTTGTTTTTCGAGAATTAATCGAGGACTCACTTTCTTTTACAAAGTCAACTCAATAATTTTTTATGATTTGCCAAATCACCTTTTTCTTGCTGTAAGTAACTCACTGTACTTTTATAATTTAGTTATTGATTTAAAACTAGTAAGTCTATTTTTTTAATATTTGGAGTCTAGATTGCAAAGAAAAGCAATGGGTAGTTCCACTCCTATTCTGTGTATCAAAATAAAAATAATTATTTTAAAAATAAAAGGATTAATAGTTATTTTGTCCCATTGTTCTCTTTTACTCTCTTAAGAAATTCAATCATCAGAATAATTGACGTGATAATTTTTTTAAATTTTTTTTTAATTATTTTTAATGACGTGGTTGGCTTAGTTGACATTTTTATTATTTTTTATTTATTATAATTTCATATGGCATTTTTTATTATCACATTAGATGTTGAACTCATAACCCAAAACATGCATATAGAATCCCCTTATCACTAGGCTGCGCCTCAATTATTTAATAAAAAAATTGATGTGAAATATAATTAAAGGTGTAATTGAAAGATAATGTAATTATGACTTTGTAAACATTATTAATTATTTTTATTGATTTTTAGTTTAATAATATTTATAAGTTAATTTAGTGTAAATTATATATCAAGTGTAATTAATTCGACAAATCAACTATTTTATTTATTATTTCTTTTATTTAACAAATATGTCTAAAGATACTGAGGAGTGATCAAAAGAGCCAAAATGTCATGATAAAGTTTCGAGTTAGCTAAGAAGAAAATGTATCGCAAGTTGGAGAAACTCTAACACAATAAAAATGCTTGAAGAGTCCAACTGTTCAAGATGTCTGGCCCAACCCTCATGAATTTACCCTTTTTTGGAAGAGAAAAGAAATCTAGACATCACAAACTTACACCTATTTGAATAATGTTTTTATTATTATTTTAATATTTTAATGTATTTTTTTATTTTTCTTTAAATTATTTTGGTTAATGAAATATTAAAACTTGGTTAATACATTTGTAAGTTTGATTAAGATATATTATGATATAAAAAAGTTATCATGTATATCGTTCAGACATTGGTTAATAGTTTATATAAGTTGGTTAATGCAGTTTATAATTTGATTAATGAGTCTTTAAATATTAAAAAATATTAAATATAGTAAAATAAAGTTGGTTAATAAAGTATAAAAATTGGTTAATACATTTATAATTTAATGTAATACTATGTAGTTTATTGGTTAATGAAGTACTGAAAGTGGTTAATAAATTATAAGTAAAATAAAAAATTAATGACGTACATTTTTGTGGTTAATATAATTGTGAACTTAGTTAAAGACACAACCATATACTTGTGTTATAAAATAAAATTTAAAAATAAATATTTTTGGTATAAATATTTGATGTTAAAATTGGATGTCCAGATAGCAATGCTCGTTTTGGAAACACATTGTATTCTATCAAGGCAGAACACATTTCCTTGTTACAAAAATGCATGGCGTCTAGGTTAATCTATCTGTTTGCAATGCTTTTTATTGACCACCAATCAAAATAATTTATGGTTTACTTGTGGAATGAGAGGGGAAATCAGTAAACACTTTTATTATAATATCTCTCATACTCATTCAAAAACATTTCTGTTCAACTTGTTTAGTGTTAATTTCAATACTAGTTTTAGTCATCATGTTCGATAAGTAATGGCTCTCATCCGATATTACTTGCAATTGTTTAGTACACTTGTCAAATCGTCTTTATGTTATAAATTCAAATTAAAAAAAATACAGTTTTATAATATAGTTTTACAGAAAAATAAACAAATGGAGTATATTGAATGTATTTATGCGAGTGTTGAATGTATTTATGCGAGGGTTTTTTTTTAGTATAGAATTTGTGTCATTTTTTATAGTATAGAATTTGTGTCATCAAAAATGTTAAGATATCTACGTCGGACAATATATGGTTTAGACATGTGTTTATAACTGAGGACAATCATCATTCTACAAGTCGGTTTTGTAGGGTTGAATTAGGCTCAACCGCATTTTTTAACATGGTATCAAGAGTCTGGTTTAAGATCCGGTAGGCCACCTATTATCGTTTCCGCTATCGGGCCACCCACCATTTATTTCCACGCTCCAGTTGTCTAGTCTTGAGCGTGGATCACATATCAGACAATATATGGAATATACTTATAAGTGTGACAATCCTCATTTTACAGGCCGATTTTGTAGGGTTGAGTTAAATTCAACCACATCTTAAAAAAAAAAATCACAAATGAGTAAAGTTATTGTATCCATAGGAGTTGTCGTAATTCTTCCGAGACTACAAAAATCATACTTGAATTTTAGTAAAGTAAATGACATAATATAATTAAAGGATACATGTAGCATATTGGGTTAGTTTGTGAAAAATGATAAAAGTGCATAAAAGAAAACTAAACAAGTAGAAAATCTAATAACTTTTGATTTCTTTGTCTGTCTTTGTATGAACACATAATGATCTTCTTAGATATTCCGACTATTCTAACAAAAACAGTTGTGCATAATATTTTGCTACACAACCTTCTTCATAAGATTATAGTTCTCCAATATCTTGTGTTAAGTTGCACCTAACGAAGGTTTGAACAAACATTAAAATATATTTTTCACAGCTAAGTAATTACCCTATGTCTAACAATATCAACAACCTTTAAGTAATATTAGGTACAATTGCATTGTCTACGATTAGTTCTCAAACATAATTTGATATCATTTATATATTAATAATAAATATTATTAAAAAATATAAGGGTTATGATTACAATGAATAATAGTTTGTGAATTACTTGTTTCACACAAGTCTAGGAAAAATTCATCTAAAATAACCTAATCTAGTAAAACTAGTCAATCATTTTAAGATAAATCATGCAAAAAGAGATAAAGATGAAGAAAAATAGTGTTACCAGCGAAAGAGATGAATCTCTTGATTGTGAATAAGGCCTCTTCTAGTTTGACTTGCTTTTGATGACGACAAGTGTATCTCATAGAAGAAAAAGATATAAATATCATGAAGAGTGATCAAGTGAAAATCTAAGGAAGAAATGCAATGATCATCATCCTCAAGGGACATATCTAATTTATTTTATATATCATATTGGAAGTTCAGAAATTCCATTCAAACTTTATCTTACAATTTCCCTAAAATTGTTCATAAAAACCTTGAAGCATTGTAGTAAAAAATGATATTTAAAAAATAATAGTGGTAATCGATTACGAGTTTGAAAATTTTGGAAATTTGTATACATTAGTTGGTCGTAATCGATTACATCCTCGTGGTAATCAATTATCACATGTAAAAATGCACGCTTTTCACCAAACAACATCATTGTAATACATGACAATGCTTCATGGAATCTTTTCAAAGTTGTGCATCCGTTCAAAGAGATTTCTAGGAGTGTATATAAAACACTTAGTATTAGAAAATGAAACTCATTTCTTTCAAATCAATTGTCTTCATAATTCAAACTATTTTAAAGTGTTCATCCATGTTCAAATTTTTGAAACTTTGCATACTTTCACAAATCATAAAAAGTTTCAATATATAATCTAAGCACTCAAGTGATATTATTTTGAATTGTGATACAATAAAGAGAAATCCATATTTCAAGTTTAAATTCAGAAATCAAGTCATCAACAACTTCTTCAAAATTTTCGATAAAGTGTGGTGTGTTACTTAATCATCAAGTTATGTGGTGAAAAATATTTGGTTTAAGAAAGTAATGTTATTTCTTTTATGAAAGTAGTAAACCAGGATGAATCTCTTATGTCATCTATTTTATGCATATTTAACTTTCACCTTTATATTCATTAACTTCACTAAACCGGTTAAGTAATCATAACACCATTTTCGTAAAATTAACAAGTTTTCAATTTAGCAAGAAAAATTCAGCATACCTAATTCACCCCCCTCTTAGGATGCATCTAAAACTTACATTGATTAATGATCTTCAACTTTCGGCTCCAAGCTCTCAAAATTAGTCTTCTTGGTGATAAAATTCAGAATCCTAACAACTGAACAAGTTTTGCTATTTATAGAAATTTAACACCGCTTTCGTAAAATTAACAAGTTTTCAATGTAGCAAGAAAAATTCAGCATACCTAATTCACCCCCCTCTTAGGATGCATCTAAAACTTACATTGATTAATGATCTTCAACTTTCGGCTCCATGCTCTCAAAATTAGTCTTCTTGGTGATAAAATTCAGAATCCTAACAACTGAACAAGTTTTGCTATTTATAGAATTTTTTTGGATCACACACAAATGCGTGACGCCGCACTGCCGTAGACACGCGCCACATTTAAGTACTTACGAACATGTGTGTGTTGAGATTTCCACTGAGTCACTAATAATTTTGACTTTATAGAAATTCACCAATTTGTTCATTTTTATTCTGATCACTTTCAAGTTCTTTCTCTCTGATTTCACTAACACGGGCATTAGGGTGCGAACCTTGCAGGTGCACCCTCTCTCCTTTGATCGAGGGCACTCCACCACTATTCTAGAGGCTTTCCACGTAGGAATTCAGCAACATACTACCAATTTCATGTTTCCCAACAAAGTAACAGTGTCGTCTGTGGGAACCGTCTCTTGATTCTCACGAAATTCTACGACAAATTTATCTAATTTCCTATAGTCACAACCACAATCGTTTTTGTTAGCCAAACCAATCACCGTTAGCCTATGCAACTATCAGCAATATCAATTTCTAAGGTGAATCTATCCATGGTTCTTTGCAACGGTCTACGATGATTGGCACCACCGCACTGGTCATCACTATGGCATCAAAAGAGTTGTCTCTCCCATATGAGGTAGATGCTCCAATTTTAGTTAATTCTTCAATCAGTGTTTCTCTCTCCTAATTTCAACCTCTTGGCCATTTAGACAGGAAAATTTTCAAGTCCCATTTTTGTTTCCATCTTCCCTGCAACAATCCAAATGCTAAACGTTGAAGGACATTCTACCTCCACCACATTTTTAATTGTTAGAGTTAGAGATATTTAACAACCTCAACAAAATCCAGGTTGTATTTTGGATACAAGGTGTTAAAAAGATCATTGGAACCTCTGTAACCTGATTTCAACTCATATAGGGGCCTCACAACATGTTTATCCAAGAGTCATTACCAAAACTTATCTCCCTTCATATCTTCAACAAGAATAATCTCTCTCGTTACCTTTATTACTAGACAATTATCCTATCTAAAATAAATTCTTAGGAGAACTAAAAAGAGACTGGTCACGGAATTGGAAACAAGCGCCACATTGTGCTCTAGTATAACTTTATTAAACTGTGTAAGTGATAAGAATTCCATCTCAACTTTGAAACTAAAATCCTTTCCAAGAGTCTCATCTTCTCTAAACCTAATAACAATTGGTCTCCCATCAGAACTGTCATCATCTGCACCACTGTCCAGTTCATCCGTCATGTATTCATCTTCAATTTCATGCTCTTTACCCATCTCATTTGTGGTAACTGAATTGGTTGCTTTTTCATGTGCAACTTCATCAATAACTTCATGTGCAACTTCGTCATTACATTCAGGGGCTACTTCATCATTTACTTCATGTCCTACCTTCATTAAACTCTTTTACCCTCTTCTCTTCACTATCAGAAAAATGAACATCCTTCACAGAGTCATCACTATAATCACCTTGACTTTCACCAGGATTATGAGCCTCCCTTTTTAAATTTTTAATAAAGGTTGCCTCATTAGTAGCTAATTTTGCCTTCGTGTAAATCTCTACTTCACAATTATTTCCAAAGGCATATATAACTAACTCTGCAGCATCACCATCGTCCCTAAAAGGTTTCAAATGTTCTTCAAAGGTACCACCTCATGTTTCCACCACATATTCACTGAACTAGGATCAAACTCAGTATCAATTCCTTTAATTAAATCAATTGCTTCAAATAAGGACCAATAATCTGGATCCTGACCACTATATGCATAGACATCTCCACCCTTATATATTAGTGCAAGGTCTCTTTCAAAGCAACCCTTTGTAAAAAACTACCTTAAAGTCATCCATTTCCTATACAATAATATACATTCAGTCAACATGTTTTTAATTTAGGTCAAAGGTAAGGGACCACACACATACGACACTAAATATTACAAGGAAAGAGACCACACATACGACATTCAACAATACAAGGTAAGGGATCACACATAAAATAATACAATATATGCTTATGTAATTAGAAAGAGATGAATAAAAAAAGGGATACACATAGTCAACATGCCTAGAACCACATCTCTTAATAAAGAAATGGACGAAAGGGACAAACCTGGAGGTATAAAGTGCTTGATGTTTCAATAATAAGAGACCAACAACAACAACGCTTTCCCATGCAAGGGACCACCATAACCACCGAAAATATATTGACCATAAATCTCTCCTTTAACTTGTAGAAGACGATGACTAGGGCAAAATTTGTTTAAGTGTTTCATCTTGAAATATTTTAGTGTTTCAGCTCATTTCTATTGCAACATATATCCACCTAAAGGCTCACCATTCATATATTTACACACTGGTAATACAAATAAAACAAAATTCCGCAATAAAAATGCCACATAATGCTCCGTTCCTGAGAACTAACAAGAGGAATGAAAGATAGTGACAAAAATAATTTGAGGGTCCAAAGTTTGAAGAAAAAGTTTACAGGGACTAAAAACAAATAATAATATATTTGTAAGGACTTAAAACTTAGTTAACTTATATATGTGTGTGTGTGTGTGTGTGTGTGTGTGTGTGTGTGTTAATAGAGCGTGACATTAGAAATTAATAGATACACTAAATTGTTTTCCGCACACGGAAACATCAAATGAGTAAGTATAAAAGTGAGAACAAAAGAGGACCACTGCATGGCAAGAGAATAGATTCTAATTTGTGGAAGGCTATTGTTAAAACCTCTCCAAAGTTTATTTATGTGGGCCTCTGAAGGATTGGAGATGGCAAAAGTACTTGATTTTATTGAGATTAGACGATTGTCTTTGCCTGTAACTTGATTCTGTTTGATCCAAAGAAGGGGAGGGGTGTACCTGCAAGACACCTTGATGCTAAAGCGAGAATCAGATTGAGCAAGTACGAAGTATAAGTGAGATAAGGAATGAATACATGGCCCTCAATGAGAGAAGGTATATAGTGCCCCCAGCTTTGTTTTGGGCTGGATTGTGGAGGCCCGAAATAGGATACTGTCAGGATCCTACGTGGTAAGGTAGAGTCAGCATGTGACTTCCATCCTGGGTTAACTACTCGTAGAGTTTGGAGGTGGAAGACCGAGTCTTTCGGTGAGCAGTTGACCACGTGCTTTTTGTGGGGCACGTGGTTGTGACTCTCCCAACAGTCATGAGCAAGTGGGTATTTCGTTGGGCCTTCTTGAATTTGCTATATTGGGCCCTGCCCGACGGTGGGCCAGCCTCTGGACCAATCCATAATAGTATCCATCCTTGGAGAGATAGTTGGATAGAGAAAGGGAAGTGTTTGAATGATGTGAATGTGATCATTCTTGCAGATTTGTTAGAGGCTAGGGTGAAAGATTTGGTTGGAAATGATGGGGAGTGGAATTGAAGTTTGATGAATTGGATTCCTATGGCTATCAAGTTAAATATTGCAACCATTTTTCCAACGTCATAGAATAGTGGTGAAGATTAGTTTGTGGTCGCGACTGGTGAGGACAATTCCTTTTCTATTGGGAAAATGTATGGGATACTGACTCATGAATTAGATCTATATTCTAGAAAGGAATTGAGTATTATTTTGAGGTTACAAATTCTAGCAAGGGTTACGAGCTTTATCTGGATGCTAAAGTATAATAGGTTGCTCACGAACTAAAGAATGAGTTCCTCTGACTTTGGGAATGATGGTTCAGAAGTTGTGGAGCTGCTAGTGAAACCTCCTTGCATGTGTTGCTTGACTGCAAACTTGTGCAGAGTGTGTGGGAAAATAGAGTGTCTGTTAGTATTGCTCATATCTTTTTTCAGGTTGACTGGCATGAATGGATAAATATTAATGTGAATTGTGCCATGCATGCATAAACTAGGTGGAGTAGTTATTGGGCTATTGGTTGTCACGTAATATGGTCTTCAAGAAACAAAGAGTTACACGTGGACAATTTTGTTCGACCATACCATGCTAAGGAGATTATAGAGGAGAGAGTGAAGCAGTATAAGGAGGCAGTTTTTCTCAACCATAGGATCATGGATAGGAGTCATGAAGAGAAACTTATTAAATGGTGTCCTCATATGGTTTCTTTTGTGAAACTAAGTGTGGATGGTGCACATGATTGTAATGGAATTTCAGGTTATGGAGGTATTATTAGAGATGAGCTTGGAAAGTGGCATGGTGGTTTCTCCAAGTTTATAGGTTGTTGTAGTCCATTGATGGCAGAAATGTGGAGCATACTTGTTGGTTTAAAGATGGTAGGGGTGCATGGTTATAGGAAGGTAGAGGTTGAGACCGACTTTAAAAATATTATGAATATTATCTTGCGGGGGATTAACGGGAAGACGACCACGAGTTCGCTGGTGTTTCAAATTAGAAAAGAATTGGCCAACTTTGAAGTTGTGGACCTTCATCACAACTTTAGAGAAACTAACAGGTGTGCCAACCTGCTTTGCTAAAGAGGGGAAGAAGTTGCAGGGAAATATTATTTTTTTACTAGAAAATTCCTTGTTGATTGAGAAAACTTGTGGAGTTTGATTAAGTTGTTTCATACTTATGCCAAGATTAGGAGGAAGAATAACCTTATCTCCTCTCTTAACATAAATGATGTGGTCACTACTGATCAGAATGTTATTGAATCTCATTTGGTTAATCACTTTTCTAATCTGTTCAACCAAGATGTTTCATTGCAGGATACAGGTTTAATAGAGAGAGTCATCCGTAAGATGTTAAATGATCATATTAATGCCATGCTGGCTGTTATTCCTAGTGTGGAGGAGATAAAGCATGCAGTTATGAACCTTAAGTCAGATTCATCTCCTGACCCTGATGGATTTGGAGCCAACTTCTTCCAAAAGTATTGGAATATTATCAATAATGATGTGGTATTGGCTGTTAAGCAATTTTTCCTGCAGGATTGGATGCTTCCTAATTATAATTCTAACACTATTGTTCTTATTCCTAAGAATAATGAGCCTAACACTCTTAACCATTATAGGCCCATTGCCCTTTCCAATTTTAAATTCAAAATCATATCTAAAATTATTGCTGACAGACTAGCTTCTATTCTTCCTCACTTGATTTCTAATGAAAAAAAGGATTTATCTTGGGAAGAAATTTCAAAGATAATATATGTTTAACTTTTGAGGCCATAAACATCCTTGGTAATAAGAGCTACAGTGGGAATGTAGCTCTAAAAATTGATATATCCAAGGCTTTTGATACTTTAAGTTGGGATTTTCTTCTTAAGACACTTAACTGTTTTAGTTTTAGTAGTAAATTCTGTAATAGGATTTCAACTCTGCTGAATTCAGCTAACCTTTCCATAGGTGTCAATGGCAAGCAGGCAGGTTTCTTTAAATGCTCTAATGGAGTGAGACAAGGAGATCCTTTGTCTCCTCTTCTTTTCTGTCTGGATGAAGAGGTCTTAAGTAGAGGAATTTCTCAATTAATTGATTCTAATCAAATGAATCTCATCAAAGCCTCTAAAAGTTCTTTTGTGCCTTCTCATACACTATATGCTGATGACATCATGATATTCTGTAGGGGTGATCAAAAGTCCATAAAGTCCATTGATAATTTATTGAAGAAATATGCTTTAAATTATGGCCAAGTCTGCAACACCTCCAAATCACTCATATATGCCGTTGGAATGACATCTGAAAGGCATAAATCCTTGGCAGGCTTGTTGGGATTTGCTATGGCTAATCCACCCTTTTTTTGTCTTGGGGCTCCTATTTTTGTAGGAAGACCTAAAGCTAACTACTTCTCTTTTATTGCAGATAAGATCAAGGTGAGACTGGCATATTGGAAGGCTTGTCTATTGTCCATGGCTGGGAGGCTTCTTTTAATCAAAGCAGTCATTCATAGTATGTTGACTCACTGCATAATTGTCTACAACTGGCCAACATCTACTGTCAAACAAATTAGCAAATGGACGAAGAATTTTTTATGGAGTGGCAATATGGAGCAAAGGAAAATTGTCACTATTGCTTAGGAATGCTGCAAAAGTTTGAAGGAGGGAGGTTTTGGCATCAAATCTCTTTACTCTTACAATCAGGCCACTAATCTGCACTTGTGCTTGAGTTTTGTGAAAGGGAATCAGAGTTGGAACTCTCTTCTTGCTTCAAGGATCAAAAGGAAAAACAAGATCATTTCTTTTCACATAAAGTCCTCAATCTGGACAAATATTAAGGATTGCTATGAGACCGTTTTAGAGAATACTAAATGGATCATTGGAGATGGCTCAAAGATAAACTTTTGGATCGACACTTGGTTAGATGAACCTATAGCTGCAAAGTTTAAAATCCCAGTGGTTTTTCATAAACATATCAATGTGATGGTCAAAGACTGGTTAGTGGGAAAGGACTGGTGCATTCCAAACAACATTCTTACTGCATATCCTAATCTCTTGCATTTGATCTCTGACATAAAAATCCCTGATATGGAAATTGATGACTGTATCATTTGGAGGAATACAAGTAATGGTGACTTGAGTTTGAAGCAAGCTTATGGTCGATATGAAAAGAAGAATCAGGTTGTGCCATGGGCTAACTTCATATGGAATAAACATGTGCCCCCAGCTTATGCTATTGTGGTTTGGAAAGTGATTCACAATGAGCTGCCAACAGATGATAATTTCACTATTAGAGGTTTCTCTGGCCCTTCCATTTGCTCTCTGTGTGGTGCTGATTCTGATACTTTGCAACACATTTTCTTTGATTGTAGCTTTGTCACCTCAATTTGGAAATGGTTATTGGACAAGATGCAACTTCCTGGGGCTGTTTGTAACATAAAGGAATGCTTGGAGCTGATGCAAATTAAAAGGTCCCTGCAAGCAAGGGTGGTGATGTTGTCTACTGTCTGTAGTCTGTTCTATCATGTTTGGAGAGCTAGAAACGTAAAAAAGATTAGAAGGAAAGAAAATTCAATGGAAAACTTGTGTCTCTCAGATTATGGCTCGGGCTAAGTGGGTGGGGGGTCACACAGATCGTTGCTCTTCTAATTCCATTAGATGCTTCTCTTTCTTGAAGGGTTTGAATGTTAATATTCATCCTCAAGGGCATTCTTCAACCTTAGAGGTCTTATGGAGCCCTCCTCCAAAGGGATGGGTTAAAGTCAACATTGATGGAGTGGCGCGTGGTAATCCGGTTTTAATGGCTTGCGGTGGCATATTCAGAGACGAAAAGGTTATTCATCTAGGAAGTTTTTGTGACTTTATGGGGGAGGGAAACTCTGAACTAGCCGAACTTTGGGCGACTATGTTGGCTTTAGAAAATGCGATTTCTAGAGGTTGGAGGAAGTTGTGGATTGAAACTAATTGTATGCTAGTTGTTAAAGCTTTCTCCGACCCTGCTCTTGTTCCTTGGGGAATCAGATCTTGTTGGCTTTGTTGTCTTGCTTATTCTCAAAATACTTAGTTTATGGTATCTCATGTATATCGGGAAGCCAATTTTTGTGTTGATTATCTTACGAATATTGGGCATCCTTGTAGAACTTTTTGTTGGTTTGACTTTGTTCCCTCTATTTTAGTGAAAGATTATATTTTAGACAGGGATGGTACCCCTAGGTTTAGGCTCTGCTCTTAAGGGGTCTTTGTTTGGTCCCCTTGTGTATTTTGTAATTCTTCTTCCTTTTTGATTTATTGAATTTTTAGTTTATAAAAAAATAGTGGAGCTTTTTCCACTAAATTAGTTGTTTTGTAGTCTCTTGTTTTTATGGGTTTAGGCCATCCTTTCTTTAAAAATACTAATTAAAAATGTATTTGAATTAATAAAAATATATAATCAATAAAGAGAATACAGAAATAAAATTTCAACACGGCATTTTAATCAGTTAAGTTTCCTTTTATTTATCATATTTGCTTATGTTATGAACAAATTTCAAAAATCTTACTTTGAATAGTGAAAAATGTATGAATTGTTACGTCTGCTGGAATATAATAATCAAAATAATTCATATTTCAAAAAGAACTTAATTAGTAATATATATTGGAAATCTCTTATCACATCTCATGGGTTTCTTACATACCATGCATGTTGCCAAAATTATTCTTCTACTTTCGTAAATGTATTTTCAGAAGCACAATCTTTTTTTAAGATTTGGATTTTTCCAAAGTACTTCTACAGAAACGTTAAAAATATAGTGAACCTTTGAAAAATTCAAATTAATTCAGTTCATGAAATCTTCAGTAGCTACATCTACAGAATGTCTTGAAAATAGAGTGTTCCGTAGATGTACCTACGGAACATTCTGTTATATTTTAAATTAATTACATTTCACTCAAAAAACTCAATTTTTATAACAAAAATAGAACATCAAATTATTGTAAATAAAAGTAGTGCAATTGAGGTTTTCCAATTACTTTGATTTACTATAATTTGATGTTCCATTTTTGTTAAAAAAATTGGAATTTAGAAGTGAAATGTAGTTAATTTGAAAATATAATAGAATATTCCGTACATGTAAGGAACATTTTATTTTCAAGACTTTTTGTAGATGTAGCTACGGAATATTTTATGAAGTGAATTAATTTCAATTTTCTAAAGGTTCACTATGTTTTTAACAAGATGCACTTTCGAAAAAAATTAAATTTAAAAAAAAATGATATTTCCAAAAATACATCTACAAAAACAAAGTATAAATGAAATTTTGTGGAATGGCTAACAGATTGAGGGATTGAGGTATTTTTATATATATATATATATATATATATATATATATATATATATATATATATATATATATATATATATATATATATATATATATATATATATATATATATATATATATATATATATATATATATAATATATAATATTTTTTTTTTCAATAGGGGTGTTTCACGATGTATTTTAGGGACTACATATTGCAATTAAAATTGGCAATGATGGAAAAAAAACTAGTTGCGGGTTGAAGATTTAGATCTACCATATGCCTCTTGGGGTGAAGCGTTTTCTAAACGACATTTTATCAAACTTACAATTCAGGATGAGTGGTTTTTATCAAAACATATGGTGCAAGTAGATGTTTTATATATAACCAATATCAGATTAATTAAAGCCGTTTTTGAATTAGGTTATTTTATTTAATTTTTTCACATAAAGTTTATGATACTATTTATCATACTTTATTAAATACTCTCTCCGTCTTATAAAAAATGTCTCATTTATACTTTTTTCATGTCTCAAATTAATTGTCCATTTACAATTTCAATGCATCATTTATTATTATTTTTTCACTACTTTATCCATATTCATTAGATTTTACTTTAGCCAACTACAATTAATAGAGGTATTATAGTAAATGATATTAGATTTTTCATCAAAACCAATACATCTAATATTTTTTTAAAAACCGCGTATTGTTCAAATAGAACATTTTTTATGAGACGAAGGGAGTAATTTATAAAAAAGTTTATAATTTTTTTTGAACTTATTTATATAATTCCTACAAAATAAATGGTAAAACCAACTTATAATATATATAAAACGTTGTAAATTTATTTTATCTTTTGTTATAAAAATAACTTAAATGCCTCCATGTAAGCTATGCTTATTTTAAAAATAACTTATAATATAAATTTCAAACAATTTGTTTATCCAAATAGCTCAGGAATCCTTTAGTACTAGTTGATACAATGGATGGATGTGTGAACTATTCCTTTAATTCCTTGTAGTTGTTAAAAAAATATTAGACATTATATGTTTTAAAAATTAGAGAGTATAAAATTTTAAAAAAGTATATATATATATATATATATATATATATATATATATATATATATATATATATATATATATATATATATATATATATATATATATATATATATATATATATATATATATATAGAGAGAGAGAGAGAGAGAGGACCTATCATATGAGAATGAATTTAAATCATTAGATTTTAAAATAAATGGTGGAGATTATGTGTCATTCTTTTTTTTCTCCTCCATTATTAAAATAAATGATTGACGAGAGAGAAAAAAAGAATGACACATAATCTACACCATTTATTTTAAAATCTAATGATTCGGATTCATTCTCATGTTCTCACATAAAAATGTCATTCTCATATGATACGTCAAATATATATGTTCAGGATTAGTCGGAACAGATGGCCAGCAACGACGTCTTGATCTTCGGTGATGGTTGAGGAAAAAAAAGGTTGTATCTGCAAGATACTCCGATGCCAAAGTAAGAAACAGAACAAAGGTACAACAAAAAGTATAAAGTTTTTGGTCAAAGTTTGGATTACACTGCCCTTTAGGTGTAGAGGGCGGTTTATAATATTCTCTTTGGGAGTAGACGAGGTCGTTCTATTTTTGTTGGCTTGGGCGAGATTTCTGGGCCTAGAATATAGGAAACAGTGGAAAAGGTCTTGGTTAGCTCAAGCGTGCACGTCACGTGACATTGTAACTTCCTATAAATGTGTGGAGTTGGGCTCCATTTGACCTTTTACACTCTCTATCTTTGCTCTTGCATCCTTTCGCTGCTGCTAACCTCCTCCGCCGCCGGAGCCACCTTACTCTTCGTCTTCCCAAGCTTTCCAGTCTTCTTCCACCGTTTCAAGTAAGTTTTGCCTCTAATCTTTTTATTTTCGTAATATTTTCAAAGTTTTTACTTAGAAATGCATGCGATTAGGGTAGTTTTTAGGATGATTTTCAGAAGTCTCCGGTGAGGTGTATGTGGTTCACAGTGGTGAAGCAAGCTTCTCCATCGTCACCGTAAGAGTGTAAGTGGACTTCGCCGTTTTGAACGGTGTTTTGGGCTGAATTCCTTTGGGATTCCGGTTGAAGCTCTTTATTTTTTAAAAACTGCACGAGCTTTCTAATGGAGCTTCATGAATTTTCCGGTAGAGCTTCAACCGGAATCTGGGTTTAACCCTGGCTCCTATATATGTTGTTTCCGAAGGTTACGTCGGGCACTGCGTCGTGCGTCGTGTTCATCTGTTCCTCTCATGGACCTATTTGTGGTTTGCTCTTTCGAGTAAGGGCATGGCCCGAGGACACTTTCCTCGAACCAACTTACGCTATTTCACTTGATTAGCGGTGGAAGGGTGGATTTGATCTATCGTTGAATTCACTTGTTTCCTCTATTTTTCAGGTGATAATGGTCGAGTCAGTGGATGACAGGAAGTTTACCTCTACCTTAGCGTCTTCTTCGGCTACCCCTCCCGTCAAGCGGGAGGTTTCTTTAGAAGACTGGATGACCAACAAGATGCTCGGCTCAGAGTCCCTCTTTTCTACAAATTATTTGGATGTCCACACTGAGGTCGACAGATTTATGGGTGCCACACTAGCCGAAAATGATTGGATCTTCTCCGTTCCTGAAGAGGGCGAGCGAGTGTGTAGTACCTATGCACCTGACCTAATCCCGATGTATGAGATCGTCTTCAGGGACATGGGATTTTGTGTGCCGTTCATAGACTTCCAAATCTCCGTTTTCAACCATCTGGAGCTTGCGCCCAGTCAGCTTCATTCGAACTTGATTTACTTCATACAGGATTTTGAGTTGACGTGCCAATATCTAGAGATTGGGACGACGGTCTCATAGCTCTTCTATTGCTTTCATGTCCAGCGCAAGACAGACCGGGGGAGGTTCAGCTGGGTTTCCCTGAAGCAAGCGAAGAAACTTTTCAAGGCCTTATTTGACTCCATCAAACATTTCAAAATGAGGTACTATCTTCTCCGACCCCAGACGAGGATGGCTCGGGATTCAGTCCTCCGTCGCGTACCACTACTGGACAATCATAGCAGACCGGTTTTAAATGATATCGGCATCCATGGATGGCGAGAAAGCGAAGATTCAGGATTCAGTGCTCGCGGGACCACTTTAAATATGGTACCAAACAGTTCATTACCAGGGTCGGGGATCTGGATGCCAATGATTGGGCTAGTTATAAAAAACTGTCTAACTTCGTGCAAAGCTTTTCTCCCGCCCAGAAGGTGGACCGGACTGGGAAACCCTTGTTTGATACTGACGGGAAGTCGGATTTGGAGCCCCGTTACAAAAGCTGTAAAGAGCTAGCTGAGTGTGAATCTGCCGATGAGGCCATGATTCTCTTGGGTACCAACTCGTTCTTATAATTTGTTGTAAGTGTGCGCTCGTTTAACCATCTTATTGATCAACTCTTTCTTTGTTTATTTTGCAGGATCAATGGTGAGTAGGCAAGATCGTGTTTGGAAGCATGCTGCTGCAAAGGCCAAAGCTTCAAAGAGGGGCAACCCCAGTCGCCTGTCTCGGGTTCTGCTTGCTCCGGGGACTAGCTCCGGGACCTCCTCTTCTTCCTCTCCTGGCGCTCGATCTACTCTCCCAACCGTAGATCAACAACCTTCGTCTGACTCTCCGGCTGATCCAGATGCTCTGGTCCAGAGGAAGCATCCTCAGACCATGTTTGTAGACAGCGTGGACTTGACCTAGGACAAATCTCCTGATCAGTACCAGATGTCCTCTTGTTTTCTTCAGCGGAATTTCTTTGAAGGTGGGCCATCCCACTCCGTCCACCGAGCAGAATCTCTTCACATGGAGGGGATGGAAACAACGCTTAAGAGGAGGATTCTGGCCCAGGATGCCGCTGTTGTGATGCGTATCCTCGAGATGGCTGTTATGTATTCTGATGCTGCTCCTCACTCCGTCGATACACTGAAGAAGATTGCTGAAGATTATAAGGGCAAGTTGGTCGCTTTGGAGGAAGATCACAAGAAGGCGATGTCTGCCAAGGATGAGGAGCTGACCAAGAAGAATGAACAGTTGGGGGCCAACGTCCAAAACCTAGCCGAGAAGGATGTTGCCTTGCGAGACCTAGGCTTACGGCATGCCCTACTTATCTGCACTCTGTACGGGGTCATCCAGTCTACTGCTGTGAAGGAGGCTGCTCTCCGTCGCTCTCTTGCTCCTGCTGAGGATGAGACAGATGAAGAGAAGGCTCTCCTGACCTGGGCGAATTTGATCAGCGATATCCGGATGCTTGGTGACGACTGCTTGACTACCGGTATAAGAAATTTAATTAATTATATATTTAATATTAATTTACACTATTTATGCATTACCTATAAATTCTTTTTTGAATTTATTTTTTATAATTCCTACAAAATAAACAGTAAAAACAACTTATAACATATATTAAACATTGTAAACTTATTTTATCTTTTGTTATAAAAATAACTTAAGTGTGCTAATTAAGCAATGCTTATTAGTGTGAAGAGGTCCAATAAGCGTCGGCCCACTCCTTAGAGCAAGGAGAGGACGGACCTCTCCTTCGACCTAGCATGATTCATCAATAGGTCTCCCACATCATAGGACTATTCGAGCACGCAGGGCGCCCGTTCCCGCCAACGGCTAGTTCTCCTTGTCCGGCTAACCAATACCTTTTCCACTATTTCCTATATTCTAGGTCCGGAAATTTCTCCCAGGCCCACAAAAATAGGACGACCTCGTCTACCCTCAAAGAGAACATTATAAATAGCCCTCTACACCTAGAGGGCAAGATAATCCAAACTCTGCCCAAAAATTTCTTATTTTCTGTTGTGTCTTTGTTCTCTTTCTTACTTTGACACCAGAGTATCTTGTAGGTACAACCATTTTTTTTCCTCTACCATCACCGAAGATCAAGCCGTCGTTGTTGACCATATGTTCTGACTCATCCCGAACATATATATATATATATATATATATATATATATATATATATATATATATATATACACACTACTAGAAATTTGGCCTACGGCCACGCTAAAATTGTCCACGGCTCAGAAACTGTGGCCACATATATGATTTGGCCAGGGTTTTCAAAGCGTAGAATTATATTATAAAATATTGAATCCGGAGTATGAAACTGTGGCCTTTACTTCAATTGCCACAGTTAGACAACTGCAGATATTTTTAGCCGCAAAGGAAAACCGCGGCCTTATAATTTTCACTTCAAACTGTGGCCCAAATCCAAAAAAATATATCCCTCCACAATTTCCCTCTTCTTTTTTAGATTCCCTCTCATAATTATTTTTTTTCTAAATTTTTTTAATTAAAAAAATATAAAAAAAAATTGAAAAGGTAAATACATCTTTCACTTCCTCCACCGAATCAGTTCCTTTCTTCAGATTTTCCAAACCGTAAAATTTCTCTCACACCTCACGTCTTTTCTCATTTCAACTTCTCTCATCCTAACCACAAATTTCTCTCACACCTCACGCCGCTATACACAAACAATGAAACAACCGAACCAGGGAGATCAAAGCAAGAAACAACCGAACCAGGGAGATCAAAGCAAGAAACAACCATAACATGATAATACCCTTATCCCTTCAAAAACCCTAAGCCCCAAATTTCACTATTACTCAAATTTACAGTTACAAGCAACAGCAAAATAAAAATAACGATTCAGGTACTTGATCTTCTATTTCCAATTCTTATTCTTCGTCTCGAACTCTACTCGTCTTCTTCGTAACTCTGTTGTTATTGATCTGTGTGCGCAGTCTGTGAGGGTACAAAATTGCGGTGTGGGTTGTGTTGTTGTGTTCGATTCCAACGAGATGTTTCGCTTTCTGAGTGTCTTTGGCTGTTATGAGTGCGTCTTTTACAGGTTTGGAGTGATGGATTTAAAGATGGGCGAGTTAAGGTTGAGAGGTGGAGAAGTGTTTGGTTGCTGCTATGTGAAGAGTTTGTTTGTTCGTGCGAGAATCTGAGTATTTGAGCCTGGTTAAAGAGTGATTGAGAAGGGATTTTGGCAGAGGTTTGAGTATGAGATTGTTGGAGTTTGCAATGAATTATGGTAGGATTTTCGTGGTGAATTTTTTCAGGGTTTTGAGAGAAGTAGGCAGAGGTTTGATGTTAGGGTTATCACCAGGTACTTGTCTTGTTTTATCTATATGTTAGGGTTATCACCAGTTTGCAATGAATATGTGTTTCCTATTTGTTTGTATATAAGGTTCATGTTTGTATTGAATGTTCATGGTGTTGGGTTTGTTCAATGTTGCATGATGATTTTTTTTATTTGGATAAATATTCTTTAATGCCTGGTTCTTTGTTTTGCAGCATTGTCAGGGATCCTTATCTAAAAGAACATTTAAAGCTACTCATTGGTACTACATATTTTTCGCAAAAGACATACTGCACCATACTACAAATGATGATTTTTTTTATTTGGATAAATATTCTTTAATGCCTGGTTCTTTGTTTTGCAGCATTGTCAGGGATCCTTATCTAGAAGAACATTTAAAGCTACTCATTGGTACTACATATTTTTCGCAAAAGACATACTGCACCATTTTTGGAGGCAGGTCAGCAAAAAGCCCCTGATGTGATTATTGCATTAGATTTCTAAGCATATAATAGATTTCCAATGAAAGGAGTGAAACAAATATACAATAGTTTTCATATATTAGCCTAGTTATTACAAAATTTCTTGTAGTGTTCCTGTGTTTGAAAGACTGCTGGTTCTTGCTGTACAGGGAGTTTTCTTCAATGCAAGAATGATAATCTTTTGGCTAACACTCATATGTTTTGTTCAAGTCCACCCACCAACTTATCATCTTAAGCTTGTGTTTACGGTGATCTTGGCCTCGCTGCAATTCTCCGCAGATCGAATGTTGTTCACTGCATGGGTATGTAAACCAGTAGAAGAGTTTAAATAAGTCGATCATAACTAACAAGCTCTATTTCGGTTGACATATATGCTTTTGGAATGTGTATATCGAATGATCTTCATATCTCTGATTGTTTACATAATTTGCATCTTGGTGATCACATAGAGATTCAGTGGAGGAGAAATAAAGAATATCCTTGTGGTCTGTCCCTTTTTCCATATTCATATATTCTTCTAAGCTTAATCTCTAATACCATTTTCTTTAATGATTTGTTTTGTTTCTGAAGTTGATGAATATGAAGTTGAATATCCTTGTTGCTATTTCGGTATGATAGTGGGAGCATCGACTTCGTCTGAGAATGAGTGATGTTCTTCTCTTAACGGCCGATGAGGTTTCACTTATAGCTCTCCTCATATTGCTTCTATTCTTAATAGGACTGTGATTCCTTATAATTTTTTGCTTTAGGCTTGTTCTCTACTATTTATGGTATGATTTTGTTTAAGTTCTCTGTTCTTTGTTGGTACACTTGAATTCAGGTCTGTTGCCGAGCCTATTGGCAGTATACAGGATGCACTTTCAAAGGATCCCAATTCACATTTCTTTCTAGCTTTCTGCACTACCATTGATACAAACAAACACGAAGTGAGTAAAATGACTTACCCCTCTTTTAGAATAACTATATTGTTACTATGGAATGTTTAATGTCAAATTTTGATAGACTAATGATTTGTGTATATACAAAGTTTTTTTTCTCGTGAAATGCATAATTAACCTTAATTTCAACAGGTATACTGCGAGGCAGATACTAACGGTGGATTGTCTAGAGAGCCTTACCAATTTAAAGTTGCATATGACAAGCTTTTAATTGCATCTGGAGCCGAGCCTTCAACTTTTGGTATCAAGGGAGTTAAGGAACATGCCTTTTTTCTTCGTGAAGTGAATCATGCTCAAGAAATAAGGAAGAGACTTCTTCTTAACCTGATGCTTTCTGAAAATCCAGGTCGGTGCTTCATATCCATACTAGTTTATAATAATCATGCAGTTTTCAATTGTTTTCTGAAGGCTAAGCTAAAATGTTTTCATTTTAACAGGCATATCTGAAGAAGAAAAGAAACGTCTTCTGTACTGTGTGGTTATTGGAGGTGGTCCTACAGGGGTGGAATTTAGTGGTGAATTGAGTGATTTCATCACGAAAGTCTTTGTCACTCAAGTTTTAAACTACGTCTTCTGCATGTCTAAAGTCTTTGTCACTCAACTTTTTATATTTAGTTTTGGTTCAGATTTATTAGATATATAATGTACTTAGTCAATCATATACTGATGCTATTGTCATTGATGTGTAGACAATAAAATAATTTGTATTCATAAAATTATAGTAATCAAATTTTAAATTCTTTAAAATTGGCGCAAGTGATTGGTGTGTTGGATTAATACAAGTCACTAAATTTATTTACATTAAATTTATATTAAACCGTGGCAAGATAAATGGTTTAGAATCCATAACATATAACCACAGTTTTAAATCTGTGGTCATAACCAAACCGTGGCTATATCTTGAACCAAAACTGTATGTTAAACGTTAAATTGAAACCGTGGCTTTACAATATGGCCACAGTTCTGTAATCATGGCAAGTTCAAACCGCGGCCTTAATCAAGCTACCTAAACCGTGGCCTAAAAAAGCCACGGTTGTAAAAAAGGCGTGGTCTATATCAAAAAACCGTGGACTTTACTTTAGGCCACGACCGTATACTCCACAGTTGGATTTCCGTGGCCAAACCGTAGCCTAAGCGTTACGCCACGGTTATTTTGCATAAAGCCTCGGTTTTCTGGGCGTGGCAGGAGGCCTTTTTTCCTGTATATATATATATATATATATATATATATATATATATATATATATATATATATATATATATATATATATATATATAACGTTTTATTAGCTTTATTATTTTTTAAATCTTTCACTTCATTAAACCTATGAAAAAATAAAATAAACAGAAAAATTAGAAAAATCAAAACCTATGTAACACTTTTCTTCTACAAGTGTCATGCAAATGATGTCAACAACTAATGGTACCACATAAATAAATGGTGACAACGATAACGACCCTTTCTCTAAAAACGAAGTTCAATTTGAATTGAGTTTTTATTTTCTCCGACATAAAATACAAAATGTAGAAAAAGTTAAATTAAAAGCTTTTAAGATAATCTTTTTGACTTATTCATGAGATGAAATCTAGGAAAGAAGTGAGTACAAGTTGAAAAGAAGTTGAGATTATATTTTCCAATAATGTTTTAAGTATTGACATTTTTCTTGTGCGGTGATATTTTATATGAATAGAAAGAAGTTGATATATATATATATATATATATATATATATATATATATATATATATATATATATATATATATATATATATATATATATATATATATATATATATATGAACGATATATTTACTTCAAGAGTAAGTTAGTATAATTTACTTCATATCTTGGTCATTAATTCTTTTCAATCTAATGGTTAAAAATAATAAAGAGTAATTTTCTCTCTCCATATTTAATTACTTATTATTTTTAAGCATTAAATTGAAAAGAATAAATGGTCAAGATGCGGAGTAAGTTATAATAACTTACTCTTTGAGTAAATATATCCCTCCTCATATATATATATATATATATATATATATATATATATATATATATATATATATATATATATATTGGACCGGTCAAATGCCAAGATAGTTAAGATTTAATTCATCTTAAATCCATTCTACTTTACCCAAAGTATAAAACTGAGTTCATAGGAAATCAAGGTATATTATCTGATCTCCATTTTTCATTAGATTGATTTTGAATTTTAAATTGACTTAAGTGTTGGAGTGTTAATCTTGTAGGTCCACTAGGTGCTGCCTCACTAGAGATCATAACCACTGATTCAAGATCCTCAGTTCACCAACTGCATCTAATTCAGGTTCTAGTACAGAACAATGACGTCGTCTATGAGAATCAACTTTTGATTTCTATGAAATTATATTACGATTTCAATCTCGATCTGAAATCAGATCTCTACTAGAAGAAAAAGGAGTAGAGACTGTAAATCTGGTAGTCATGTCCAAGATACTCAATCCATCCTCTAGATCAATCGTTCACTAATTATCATCGATCGATGAATTTCGTGGTACCTCATTATCTAGTACCTTTTCTTTGTCAAATTGTCTTCTACTCATGATGAATAATGGCATTTAACAAAGCGGGGATCAATTGGTGGTTAGATTTTCTAGTCGCGAAAAGTTCAATGGTATTCCAAACTCCGATCTACCTCTGATTCTTGCAATCACCATCAATGGTCGAAACATGACAAGATTCCTCGTGGATGACAAAAGCTCTTTCAACATCCTCTACACAAACACATTGGAGATGTTAGGCATCAAGCAAATATGAATTTGTATAGTAGGGGAGATCTCTTAGCCCGCAACTACTCATAACTCGCCCTCAATGAGCGATAGATCTTATATTTGCGATAGGAGAAGGAGCGTGCAAAAGAAACGTAATCCTCAACTTCATTTTAATTTCATGAAAAGTGCCTTCATAGGTCTCTTAGCGAAGATAGACACAATGGTGTTGCCGATCCACTTGAAAGTAACCTAACACAAAATGGAAGGAAGGTCGGCAGTTGTTACTTCCGACCTAGAGGAAGCCAAGTGAATCAAGGTACTCATCCAGGAAGACTTATCGCGTCGGTACCTGGGGAAGAAGATTTAGGGGATACTTCTACCTTTGACTTGGGTGCGCACGAGGAGGAAGTTAGACATGCCTTGGATGGTAAGTTTGAATCTTTCAAACTCGGCGATGACCATATATGGTCGGTAAATATAGGGTTAGGGTTTCCCTTAGGAGTAAGGTCCACTGTAATTGAATGCCTTCAAAAAATGCATATCTCTCTTTCTATCTCTCCACAAGAGATGCCCGACATCGACCCCAGTGTGGCATGCCATCGGCAAAATGTTGAGGCCGAGGCCCGATACGTCTCTCAGCAGCAAAGGGGAATTCCTTGAAATAGGCATAAACTATTGTGAGCGAGGTGAAAGACCTATTGGATGTCAGGCTCATCTCCGAAGCAAAGTATATGAACTGACTCTTCATTGTTGTTCTAGTCAATGTCAGGGAAGTGGAGAATGTATGTTGATTATACATATCTCAATAGAGCTTATCCAAAGGATCATTACCCAACCCCAAACATTAACAATCTTGTATATGACCATTTACATCATTCTCGGATGCATACTCTGGGTACAATCAGATACCCATGTATGAGCCCAACCGGATAAAGGCAACATTCATGACCGAACATGCCAACTACCAGTACAACGTCATGCCCTTCAGGTAAAAGAATGTCGACGTATGCCAACATTATTTAACCTGAAGGGCATGACGTTGTACTGGTAGTTGGCATGTTCGAATATATATATATATATATGTGTGTGTGTGTGTGTGTGTGTGTGTGTGTGTGTGTGTGTGTGTGTGTGTGTGTGTGTGTGTGTGTGTGTGTGTGTGTGTGTGTGTGTGTGTGATGAACAAGATCTTTCAATAGGAGATATGAGAGACGCTAAAGTGTAAATGGACGACATGAATGTGAAATTTAGTACGCGAGAAATTAAACATATATCTAGCCGTCACTGAGGAAGCCGTGAGCATCATCCTTATTAGAGAATCAGACTTTAGTCAGAGCGCAGTGTACTTCATATCAAATTGAAGGGAAATTATGATACATGGCGCAGCGGAATACAAAATTTTTCCCTTTAGTGATCCTTACGGATGAGCGTGATCAGTGATAGAAATGATTACCTCTTGTGGCGATTAAAATCTTTGATGTGAACTCGAAGGATTGATCACTATCATTGAATGAACAACAACGCCTCTACTCAGTCCACACAAACAGGTGCCTTGAGTCTCAGTGCTAGCTTCTACGAATGAAGGCTTTGAGTGAGAGAGAAGGAAATACGGTTAGGGTTTCACAGACTGGATTTTCATCAAGTAAGAATGCTTCTGCACAAGGGTTCTATTTATAGAATCACTTGTGTGGGCAGGAAGTTAAAAAGTCCACTTAAGTGCACATGCACCATACCTTATAGTGTATCGTATATCACTTAAGCGCGTGGTATCTTACCATATTATGTATTCTATTTAAGTGCACCATACCTTACGGTGTTCTACAATTCACTTAAGTACATCGTACCTTACGGTGTTCCTTATTTACTCCATCTCTCATCAATTTGTCCTTATGTGTGTGACCCTATAGGTTCTCTTGATGTTGGCAATTATATTAAATAACGTATTTAACATAATAAACATTGAGAGGTATCTAGCAACACATCAATGCTACCAAAGTCACAAAAATATCATGTGATTTGACAAAACCTTTTCGTGATAATAATTGCGCGTACAATTACCCTTTTTCCCTTATGTATATATTAAACACAATGCATAGACTGTGTGACCCTTGTCTAGTTCAATTTTGGGCATATGATTTTAGATTTTCTTTTTATCTGGTCCAATGTTACAAGCAAGGATACGCTTTTGCTCTTTCTCTAGTGGACTCAGGATATTATTTACACTTCATTCTCTCAAGTTTTTCCATTCTTTTCAGTAACGAGTCAATCATATGGAAAAGCTAAGAAGTTAGAAGACAATTTTGGGAAAAAGGTTAGGGCTCTAGAATCAAAGGGGTATGAAACCAAGGTGGAGCCACATGCTGGACCATCTGGTGGAGCATTAATGTATGGGAAGAAGTTGAAGGTTCAATGAAACTGAAGGAAGGGGGTTAAATTGGGTTTCAAGATTAAAACTTTTTAATCACCCAAACACAATATACACGAATGCAACAACGAAAATGAACACAAGTATTTTTATCCTTGTTCACTATTATCTAGGTTACCTCCAGTCAACCCACTAAAGTGATTTTTCCTTCTCAATAAGGACTTAAACCACTAATCAAAAACTTTTATTACAATCACAATGACCACAACTAATGTCTTCTCAAGTATTTTGACTATACCATAGTTCCTCAAGGAAATCAACCAACAAGTTAAGATTACAAGATTTTGTGTTTACAAAGTGCTTATAAGAAAGCTGATACACACAATTTCAATGCAACAATATTTTCTAACAAAGAATGAAAAAGAATAAGGCTTTACAAGCAAATATTTGCTTCTTTGTGTAGTTTCTCAAAATTTTGCTCTCAGTGCTTCTCATTTGATTTTTCTTACATCGTTATTTTTCCATGCTTCAAATACTCCTTTATATATATATATATATATATATATATATATATATATATATATATATATGTATGTATATATATATATATGTATATATAAATATAATAAATAGATTCGTTGAGGGTGAATTTGGAATTTCTTAATATCATAGCTTGCATGAAGACGTTTGATCTTTCAGTAGTAGAATGGCGCTTGTAGCATAGTGAGAGGAAGGATGGGAAATATTGAAAAATTTGGTACAACAATACATCCATTTATCTTGTTTTGTAGGGTAGTGGGGAGGATATTTAATTTTGTACTAACTTAATATTTCCTTCACTATATGTTGTTGAAGCTTGATTAGAGTTCAAAGTTAGTCTTCAAATCTTGAGAACATTAAGATTTCAGAGTCTTGAATCATCCGAGTCATTATGGATAAAATTATTTCAAGAGTTGAAGTGATGCTTTTAGATGCAGATTTGCTTGTAAAAACATCTTTGTATTCTTCCATGGTTCAGAGTGCGTTTGATGTACAAAGTATAGAGTCCAAAACTTCATTGGTCTAGAGTCCAGAACTTGCTAGTTTAGATTCTAGATGTCAAAATATGCGCATAAAACAAACCATTAAAGAACATAATTATTCTCTATACATTGTATACTTTGTTATCATCAAAACTCAAGGAATAATTGCAGAACCAAACTTGTTCCAATAGAAGTCTGTGACTCAAATGCTGATGAAGATTGTGTTAATTTCATTGAATCAGGTGGTTGGTCTGGAGAGAAAGTATGGAGGTTTTCTTTAGGTGATTTTTTTATGTTCCTTTGGCCCTTGTATTTGAGCATGTTTTATTTCCTTGTTATGGATTTGTAATGGCTTCATAGCCTTATGGTTTCTGCCAATATCAAAGTCCAAATGTTCTAGAATAATTTTGAACATATGTGCTTATGGTTAATGTTTGTCTACTCCTGACTAATATGTTCATTGACTGTGCTAATTCGGCTAATAGCTTTTCCAAAATGTGGCAAAAGGGGGGGAGTAGGAATTTGTTAGGAGACTAATTGTGATAGTAGTCTATTTGAGCATGTTTTGTTTCCTTGTTCTGGATTTGTAATGGCTTGATAGCCTTATGGTTTTTTCCAATATCAAAGTCCAGATGTTCTGGCATTATGTTCAATATATGTGCTTATGGTTAATGTTTGTCTACTTCTGACTAATATGTTCACTAATTGTGCTAACTAGGCTAATAGCTTTTCCAAAATATGGCAAAAAGGGGGAGTGGGAATTTGTTAGGAGACTAACTGTTATAGTAGTCCATGTGCTCACTTGGTGGAGCATCTGGCCTTTAAGCATGTTGAAGGAACGAAAAACACAATAAGGGGGGTTGGATTGGGTTTTTAAAAGATTAAAAAACTAAAGAACACGTTTGGTTATCTTGGTTCGTTTGAACTCAAACTACTCTAGTCCACCCTACTAAGGTGGCTGCGCCTCTCTCTTACGAGGTCTTAATCCACTAATCAAAATTAATGCTTACAAAATCACGAGACAACTATCGATGTCTTCTCAAGATTAAACCACAACCCGGTTTGCTTAAGGAACAACAATTACAAACAATATGTTATATGTGTTTACAAATATGCTTCTAATAAGTTGTATCACAATTGTGATGTATACACTAAGTTAAATCACAAAATAAGATATAAGAGATGAATATGTTTGAGTGCTCTTTTTGCGTTTGTGTGCTTAAGGTCTATCTCCAATTTTCCAACAAGGACCTCTTTATATAGAAGGGCTTTTTGATCAGTTGGAAGACAAGAGCTCTTGTTTTGGAAACATGATAAAATGCTGATTAATTTTATTTCCAAAAATGAAGATTTTACCTGTTGTAATTAATTTCTAGCCGTTTCAAATTAATCTTGTATTGATGGTTGTATCATTATAGATCTTCTGATCACCAGAATATACTTTGCAGCTTATGGTGCTTGAAGCGTTTGGGTATCAGAGTTTAAGAACATCTTGTTCTTATAAACTTCCTTCGATTTCTTAGAACTTCTTGTTCTTGTAAACTTCTCTCATTGTCTATAACTTCTTATTCTTGTAAGCTTCTCTCAATGCAGCCTTCTGCTTCTGAGAAATCACTGTTTATAGCCTCTTATTCTTGTAAACTTCTCTCAATGTAGTCTTCTGCTTCTGAGAAATCACTTTAACGTTCTTCAGAACTTCTGTAATTTAAATCATACGATTAGAGTGCATATTTGTTCTTATTGAAAATTATGTGTTTGTTATCATCAAAACTCTTTCAAAGATGTAGAACCAAACTATGTTCTAACAATCTCCCCCTTTTTGATGATGACAAAAACTCATATATTTTGACTAAAAAGTAAGAACATAATAGAATTAGAAACTTCCCCTGAGTTAAATACTCAAATGATTTAAATTACTTCCCTGTACAATTCTTTATGCACTCCTTCAGAATTCCTGCTGGCTTTTGTATGGAAGTTCTGATGAAGCTTTTAGTAACTCTGTCAAAAGAAAATTTCCTATTCTTTATAATCAATTAATAAACATCCATGTTATATAGAAATGTTCGAGACTTAGTCCCGGTGAGCTGTTATGATTTTAAAATATTTTACGTTTCTTCCCCTTTTTGTCATTAATCAAAAAGTTATAAGAAAAACAGTAAAAAGAACATAAGATCATAGATAAATAAGAAGCAACTTTGCAACAAACAAAATCATTCATTCAGAAGGATAAGGTAGTCATGGAAAGTAAGTAAAAAAACATAGAAGAAGTTAAACTAAGATGGAGGGCCAGGTGGAAGTCTTGTGAACAATTCTGTCAGAAGATATTTGATTTCTTTACTTGATTCTTCTTACTTGCTTAACAAACCTTTGATCTCCTTATTGGTGTCATCCTGCTTGTCCAGCCTTTCCCTTACTGCTTCATTCTCTTTTTTCAACTCCTCCAGAGTTTTAAGAACTAGAGAGGGTGAGGCGATGTCCACAGAAGATTTGGGAGGCTTAAAAATAACAGTATCTGTTGCTTTCTCAGAAGAAGTCTCAACAGGCTTGCCTTTTTCTTCAAACACGACCATAGGTTGAGGTTCAGGAGATTATTCTTTAACTTTTGTTTCCTGTGGCTCCACCCAAGGTTGGTTATCAAGATGATGAACCGATTTCCTTTCCCAGAGACTTAGAACTTTATCCTTGAACGCCTTCAAATGATCAAATAAGTCTTGTTAAGCAAAGTCATAATTCAGTTCCTTCATATTCAATGATTAAGTATTGAATCACTTTCTGAACTAGGTCCAGAGGTAGTCAAAAGCAGCTGGATTCAGATTGTCCATGCAGGTTTGCTTCAGAGAGTTAACCCATCCCTGTATTTCAGTCTTAAAATCCATCATAGATTTACCAATATCTAATTTGGATGGTTTTGGTTTTGGATTGAGAATAGCTATTTTCTAAGAGGATGACACAAGTTTGTTCCAGGCTTCTAGATCAATGAGGGTTCGAAGGTGATTTTCTGAAGTGTTTGATGGAGGTGGGGATGGAGATTCAGAAATTAGAATTGGAGTGTTAGGTGTGTTTGTTGGTGTTGATTCATAGGGAGAGGGAATATCTGGGATATATATGGGTTTAGAGGGTTTGATGATGTGTCGAGGCTGGAGAGTATTGAGAATGAGGTCAATACTAGGAATAGGAGATGAGGGGTCAGATATTTGTTCAGAAAAATTATTTGGATTTTTTGTTTGGGGAGCATCAAAAGGTGGTTCAAAATGCTCAATATCATGTAGAACTTGAGCAAGTTCTGGTTGAGTAGAGGGTGGATTATTTTGAGGATTTGTAGGCAATGAGGTATCGATTTCTATGTCGAAATAATAAATTGTTTAAGGTGTTGGTTGGTCAACAGGTTTGAGATGGTGATGTTTCAGATGTTGATACAAATACAGATTCTACAACAGAAACAAAGGATGAGTTACCTTTCTTTTTAGCAGATTTTGGAGTCTTTTGAGAAGTTCCTTCAGCAGCTTTTTTCTTCTTATATTTTCTGATGACCACTTCTACATCGTGTTTCCTGAGATCTCGTATGTTGACTTCAGGAATAGTTCCATCACTTTTACATGCTTCCAGATATCTGATGACTATTTCTAGATGAGTCTCTTCTTAGAAGATGGGGAAATCATCCAGAGGGACCCTTATGGTTGTAATGACTTCTTTGGTAGTGATGGTGGGATCCTTTTTTATTGCTTCAATGATCTTCATCTTTTTGAGATTCTTTGCATTGAAGGGTTTTCCAGCGATTGCTTCTAGAACATCAGTTTGCTGTGTTTCAATCAGATGTTCTACCAGCCTGTTCTCTGTAAGAATATCTGAGATTAGTCTTCCCAGAGGAATCAAATATCTTTTGGTTTTCACTTATCTCTTGTTTCTTTGACACTTGTTTTTAGGTGGGAGAATAATGAGTGTGGGAGATGAACTTTTTTTTTGGTGGAGATGAAATACAACAATGAGATCTTCAGTAACCATATACGTACACTTGATACCATTTCCATCATGACCTATGAGTTTCCCAATGAGATCTTCAGTAACCACAATCTTCTTCCCCATTACATAAGATGTTACTTGATGATTTGAAGCATTTGCATGGATCCAGAATTCTTTTACCAGTTTCGGAAAGACTGGACCAATTATCCTATCAAAGAACTTTGCCTAGCCTTGAAACTCAACATCTTGAGTGAGGCCGCATCCATTTTCTTTCATACTCTCAAAATCCACCATCATTTCACACAGTACCTCTAGAGAGTCGATCGGAGTGAGGAGAGTTCTTATGGGTTCGATGTACCTTTCTTCAGAGTTGATTTGAAAGGAAGAATCTAAAGTTTGTTGTTGTTGAGAGGAAGAAGCCATTGTTCACAAAACTTAGGGTTTTGAAAAAAGGTTTTTGGTTTGGAAGAATAAATGAGGAATAAGAACGCAAGAACACACTAATTTCAGAGACAAGAGGAACTGAGTGAGAGTGAGAAATATTGTGAGAGTGAAGTGAGGTGAGTATATATATTCATCTAGCCAGCGAAAACAAAACATAATATAAATGAAAATTGAGAAATTAAATGTAATGATTAAAAAAATAATGACTTCTGACTGAGGGATGGCGTAAAAATTCTTGAAAATAGTACCGATGTGACTCACGCCTCAATGCATCAACTCAAACGTTTCAACCATTCAAATTTTGAACACGTGTTCAGCCTCTGAAGGTGAGCTGTTGTTTTAGGGTTGACAACTGTTGATTTAGAGAACTGCATGATTTAAGTAGCATTTTTAAAGAAAGAAACAGAAATGCTTTACCTTCTGATTTGTGAAGAGTAATTTTCCAGATTTTCTCAATAGAATTAGGAAACCAAGATAGCGAGATTTTGATTAGAAGAAATAACTTACAATAGATTTATCATAGTTTCTGAAGGCATGTCTTGTTAAAAAAGGATTACCTACATTTTCCAGAACCTTATATTTTTCTGTGTTTGTTGGAACTTATGAGCAATCAATTTCAAAAGTTCTGACTTAAATGCCAAAAGTTTCAGAGTTAGTGATTTGTTCTTTCTGATTGCATCTAAAACCTTCGAAACTTCAAGATTTAAGTTCTAGACTTTGGAACATATGATTTCTTCCCGTCATGTGTCGAGAGCATCCAGAGTCTAGGTACCATGATTGGTGTTTCAATCTTGTTGTTAAGGACATCAGCAACATAGATTATTTTGTCCTTAGGTACCCATATCTTTCTAGGTCTTTGTTTGTTAGACTTTACTAAATTCTGATTGAGTTTTGATTTCTCTCTTGAATTTGTAAGATAAGAGTTGCTAGTATATTTAATATCACGTGTGTGACCATATGTGAAGTGAGAGTTTATAGGTGTGATTTTTATGATCATATTGTCAACATGCTTAGGTTCATATGGTTCTTCTCCTCTAGGTTTCACATATCCTATACCCTTTCTAGCACTTCTACTAATTCCATATATCATTAAGCCATTTTGCTTCGATCTATGCTTTTAGCTAGAAATTTTTGAAAACTGTGATCATATTGTTTTATGACACTATCAGAACTAATTGAAACTTCTGAGTCAGGGTATTTCTAATTTTGTTGTAAATCGTTTTTAATAATCGAGTTTTCATTTTTTCTTTGAAAATATTTTCTTTAACTCAGAATTTTCTGCTTTTAGTTTTTTAGCTTCCTCAGAATAAGATACTAGACCGTGTTTTAGGTTCTTGTATTTGATTCGAAGTTTATGATATTTTTCAAAAATTTCTGATAAACTATCTTCTAATTGAGATCTAGAAAAGTTAGGGAATACCTCTTCTGAGTCTGATCCTGATTCAGATGAACTGGCATCACTTGATATACTGGCCATCAAAGCAATGTTGGCACGTTTATCTTCTGATTCAGATTCTACTTTAGAAGATTCTGAGTCGTCCCATGTAGCCATAAGACTTTTCTTATTTTCTTTAAAATTCTTCTTTGGTTTCTCCTTCGGAAGTTTGGGACAATCGCTTTTGTAGTGACCAGGTTCCTTGCATTCGTAACATACAATTTCCTTGCTTCTAGACTTTTTGTGTCCAGAAGATGATCAAGAGTGATCTTCTAATCTTCTAGGATTTATGAACTTCTTTTGTCTATGCTTCTAGAGCTGTTGGACTCTTCGGGTGAGAAGAGATAGTTTGTCTTCTTCTAATGAGAAACCCCCAGAGCTCTCTTCTTCTGCCTGAAAAGCGTTAGTTTAAAATTTATTTTTAGATTTAAGAGCAAGAGACTTACCTTTCTTCTGGGTTTCATCTTCTTCAAGTTCTATCTCGTAACTTCTTAAGGAGCTGATAAGTTCTTCAAGAGATATAGCATTCAGATTTTTGGAAAGCTTCAAAGCTGTGACTGTAACATCCCGATTTTTATTAATATTTTTATTAATTATATTAGTAATTATATTATTTGGTGTTTTTAATAATTACTTATTTATTTAGTTATTATGTGATATAATAATTATTTAAGTATTTAATTATGTGAGTGTTTGTGTTGTTTGACTTAATTTAGTTATTAGAGAGATATAATTAAATGGGCCTAAGTGATAGAAACATAATGGATGGATTGGTGGGTTAAGCCCAATTGACATAAGAGAGATAGTAAGAAAAGAAAGTTAGGGTTTTAGAGTTGGAGTCTCATACCTCATTTTGGGGGAGAAAGAAGAGAGAAGAGAAAGAAGGGAGGAGCACTTGAGAGAAGAAGAAAAATTATGGAGGAAGCCTCAATTTTTGCACCAAGTTTCAGCATAGAGTCACCTTGGCAAAACGAGCGTATCACTCGATCCAACCGTTGAATCGTTGCGGTAATTGGGAACAACGTTCCTGACCCATGGAGGTAAATTCTGACCGGAGCGATTTTGATTTTGAGGGTTTTAAGTTCGCCTGATAAGCCGATTTCCAAACTGGTTTTTAGGTGTGTCTCCAAATGATGTTAGGAAGGATTTCTTTTGGAGAAAAGCTTAGAGCTATGGTGAAAGAGTCTAAATTTACCAAGTTAAAGGGGGAGAATCCTTATAATTATGGGTTAGTATGATTGGGTCAATGGTTAGATTAACATGATTTAGGGATTTTGTTCTTCAAATTCTAGGTTTTGACATGTTTAGGATGAAACCCCTAAATTTCTATGATTTTTGATTGTTAGGTTTTGATGATAATCTTTTATATGTGATAATTACTTGTGTTTGGAATATACTTGGACTTGGATTAATTATTCGGTTTATCGGTAAATTACGATATTTTGAGAATTTGACCGTAATTGTGTTTTGGCTTGAATATTTATGTTGAGAATAATATATTGTTATGCCAATGATGTTGTTTTGATAATGATTCTCTGTGGGTAGCCGTATGGCATGAATCCTAGTGATTAGTTGATTGATTGTGAAAGTGTGTATTCATATATATTGGCAAATATGAATTAACATGAGATAGTATGATTACTAGTGTTAATTGGAATTTGTGTTCGTATTTGATAATTGGCTTATATATGTGAATAATATATTCGTTATGAATTTGTATATGTACAATTGGATGATAATTCAGAGTTGAATTATTGTGATATGCGTAATGTTAAGATGGTAGAGATGATCTTAATTGCATATGTGTTGGTGATAATTGTACATACATTCATAGCATAGTTTGCCTTGAGATATAGGTGGTTTTCTTTGAAATAGAAGAGATGGCTTGATCCTTGAGATGGATATAGAAGCGGTAAGCTATATGTTTATGTTTGGTGGGCTTTGGTCTTGTTCAGATCGGAAGCGTGGCTTGGATTCTAGATATTGAATCGAAAAGCGGTGAAACATTGGGTTCACATTTGGTACCACATGCATAGAGTCACATGTCTTGCATTGAGTCACATTGGTGTTATGTGATGTTTGAATATATGCAATTATGTGATTATTATGTGTGTATGAGATGTGATAATTGAATTTGGTGATGTTTAGATACATAATTTAGTGATAAATGTGAATATGTGATAATGATGGTTTGTGTACATATTTGGAATAATAGTATTGAATCCTTTTGAATATTATACTATTGAACTTTGTTGCATACTTGAACAAGTGAAATATATTGAATAATACTATTTACATGATTATGCGAGGTGTGATGAATTCCTATGATTGTTAATAAAATCATTGTACTTTATTATACTTTCTTCATAATGATTTGAATTCTCACCCTTCTGTTTGAATGTTACCCTTTGTTGGTAACGTGCAGGTTTAGACGCTTAGTAGTTTGTGCGAGGTTTAGCCGGAAAGTGTCTGCGTTTGTTGGGTGATCAGGTAGTGAGTCAATGCTCTGGTTATGTAAAACTGGGTTGAGATAAGTAGTATTGAACTCATGTTTTATTTTGGATATGTATTATGATACTATCTTGTGAACATGTATGTTTGTTATTTGTTGTTGAGAGGCTATAGTATCGAATATCTTGGATATGACGTTATATTATCTTGTGGATTGTTATTGAGATATGATTATGGTATGGGACATGATCATTTATGAAATACATGAGTATTTATTATTTCTGCTGTGAATGCATATTCTTGATGAATTATAACAAGTGAAAGGTGTTACCTTGATGACCAGGTGTAATTGTATATTTGATGATGAATGATTGTTGGTTTTTGAAAGCTTTTAGTTTTTGGAAACATCGATGTGACGCCCTTTGTTTATATGCATACTTATTTACTCTGATTATATGTTAAATATTTGGGGTATTAGAAAGGGGTGTTAAAGTGACAATGGGTCTTCATTTCTTTGGTAAGCTTCTCATGATTTTCTTTTCATGATCAACTGTTGAGTATCCTTTGTCGAGAACTTTCAATCCAGCAACAAGAATTTGAAACCTTGAGAACATAGTCTCAAACGTTTCATCTTCTTCCATTTTGAACGCTTCATACTTCTGAATAAGTGCAAGGGCTTTGGTATCTTTGACTTGAGTGTTGCCTTCATGCGTCATTCTCAGAGAGTCATAGATATTTTTGGCTGAATCTCTGTTTGTGATCTTCTCATACTCTGTGTATGAGATAACACTTAGAAGTATTTTTCTGGCCTTGTGATGATTTTTGAATTTTTTTCCTCTGTTGATCGGTCATACTTTTTCTTTCAATATTCTGACCACTTTTACTTATCGGATGTTTGTAACCATCCGTTACCATATCCCAAAGATCAGCGTCATGAGCTAAAAAGAAATTCTCGATTCTATCTTTCCAGTAATCGAAGTTCTCTCCGTCGAACATTGATGGGCTGCCACTGATTTTGTCTCTATCATCATAGTTAATGTTGTTGTTGTATTTGACTGGTTCCGTCATAGTGTTTTTCTTTTAGGATCTTTTTCTATCACGGTTAAGTGTATGCACCCAGAACCAGGCCCTCTGATGCCAATTAAAAGATTAAAAAACTAAAGAACATGTTTGGTTATCCTGATTCGTTTGAACTCAAACTACTCTAGTTCACTCTGCTAAGGTGAATTCGCCTCCGTCTTACGAGGTCTTAATCCACTAATCAAAATTAATGATTACAAAATCACGAAGACAACTGTCAACATCTTCTCAAGATCAAACCACAACCCGGTTTTCTTAAGGAACAACAATTACAAACAATATGTTATATGTGTTTACAAATATGCTTCTAATAAGATGTATCATAATTGTGATGTATACACTAAGTTAAATCATAAAATAAGAGATAAGAGATGAATATGTTTGAGTGCTCCTGCGTTTGCTTACTTAAGATCTATCTCCAATTTTTCAACAAGGACTTCTTTATATAGGAGAGCTTTTTGATCCGTTGGAAGACAAGAGCTCTTGTTTTGGAATCATGATAAAATAGTGATTAATTCTATTTCCAAAAATGAAGATTCTATCCGTTGTAATTAATTTCCAGCCGTTTCAAATTGATCTTGTATTGATGGTTGTATCGTTATAGATCTTTTGATCATTAGAGTATACTTTGCAACTTGTGGTGCTTGAAGCGTTTGGGTATCAGAGTTTAAGAACATCTTGTTCTTATAAACTTCCTTCGATTTCTTAGAACTTCTTGTTCTTGTAAACTTCTCTCATTGTCTAGAACTTCTTTTTCTTGTTGTCATACCCTAATTTTTGACCCCCCTGAGATGACATATCTTCAGGATTTTCATCAAGTCAAAGCAAGTACCCAGAGCAGCCTGACATTCAATCGAGGGTGTTCAAAGACAAGAAAACTCAGGCAAAGGATCAATCAATAGAGGGATTAGTCTCTAATACAATCATAAGACTCAAAAGCCTCATTATTACACCTATGATTGATTAAGACACCCAGTCATCTAAGCACAGGATTACTCAGATCAACAGACTAGGGTTTGGAGCCTATCAAGGACTAAAATCAGGGATCACCTTTGGGAAACCCTAAAAAGCCCCAAGAGACCATTCAAAGACATTAATCATCTTCAAATAACTCTTATGACAAGATCCACTGGACATTACACCTCAATTCAAAGTCTACACTCATCATTGTCCTCTGGTCGACAATTAGGGTTTTTGACCTAATTCACCAAGATAGTTGACTTTTAATCAGGGCATGGATCCAAAACTCAAGACATGATTCAAGAATCTCTACTACCTCAATATAATCCATTTACATCATTCATTTGAGGAGAAGATCTTGTTTCTACACAAAAAGCCCAAAAAATTCACTTTGTCAGGAAAAGTCAACTGTGTGGGATCATCATTGACTTTTAAGGTTTTTGGTCAAAAAATGACTTTCAAAGATCAATATCATCAATATATGGATGTCAAAGTCATTTGACCAAAGAAATTCAAAGAAATTCATCAAGGAGCAAAAAGTCGGGAATTAGGGTTTTTGAAGGCATGGTGAGAACTCAAAATTTCACCTACACAACTCAAAAAACTTCCAACATGAAAGTTGTAGATCTTGCAAAATAAAACAACATCTTACAAAGGAACTTTTTTCAAAAGATCAATCATTTATGAAGTTTTGGAAATTTTGAAGTTTAGGTCATAAACACTTAGAAATTTTTCTAAGTGTTTTAACCTAGTTTTCATCCAACTTTGGGCTCATTTTTCACAAATTTCCCATATGATTCTGAAGAAGACATAAACTAATGATTTAAAGTAGATGTTTAGGGCTTTCCAAATTGTGTTCAACCTTCTCCAAATTCAATTTGAGCTAAGAGTTATGCTTGTTCAAAGTTGGCCTCATGAAGTAAAATTATAGGTCATGGACACTTTTGGACTTTGCAAATTTTGTGCAAATAACCTCTCTTATGGATGCTACACGACCCATAACACATCTGAAACCATGCCATGCATTCATTTTCACCATGCCATAAGAATTGAAGAAGATTCTAAAAACAAGAACATGTGATTATGTAATGATTACATTTGTGAATTTATGGCAAATTGATGAATCACCCAAGGAATCTTCTCATCAACCAATTAGAGCTCACTTTGCATCTGAAATGTCCCCTAAGATCAGATAGAATCAATGGATAGGGGAAGCTAGCCCGAAAATGCATCATTGCATTTTGGAGATTCTTTGAATTTCTTCATGGCTAAGAAACCAAACTCACTACACTAAGCAAGCTCACCACAGCCAATTGATCTGCATCCATTTGCCTATAAATATAGAGGCATTCCTCATTCAAAAACACACCAAAGCAACCATATTCCTTGCTTTCTCTTTCTCTTCTCATGTTCATTGTTTTTCAAAGTTCTTTGGCAAGAAGAATCGATTTCTTCAAACCAGAGCTCATCTTTGGGAAGTGAACATTCTAACATCTCAAGGGAGGTCATTTGAGGTGATCCAAGCACCTGGATCACTTCTGTAAGTGGAGGAACACCATTGTTGCTCTCACTTTGGAGCATTTGCAGTTGGAGGTCCATGGAGTAATTCAGGAGGTTCCGAGCCAAGCCAATCATCCAGGCACACTCCTCAGGTCATAGTGAAGCTAACCAGATGGCTGCAGCTCATCTGTAACTCAAGAATCAACACCCTCCATGTTCACTTGAAGCTGAAATCGAGGGAGGTCCATAGAACAATTCAGAAGGATTCAGGCTACAATAAGCATTCAGTTAGCATCATTGAGTCTCAGGGAAGCTATTGAGATCATTCATTCAAGCCCAGGTGCTCTCCATCATCCTCACGACCTCCATTTTCAGAGGTAAGTTTCTGAACCCCACCTCTCTAATTTAAGTACTCTTTGTGAAATAGCTCGATTCTATCTTGTTCAGCATCATCAGAGGAGTGAAAACCCTCTATCATCATTCATTTATCTTTCAGTATAGTCATTTAATTTGATTTTGAAATTTTAGGGTTCTTCACGATTTCTGGTAAATTAGTTAGATGTAGTTAATATCAATACATGTTAGTTACATATTTAGAATCGTGAGTGAATTTAGAGCAAGTTTGGTTTTTATATCATTGCAAATGGTTGAGAATTGAGGAAGTTCAGAATTTCAAATTGATGGAGCTTGAGGTTGAAGACGAAGATGGTGAAGCGCGCCATTTTTGAATTCTCAGTGGAAAGTTTAAAATATATTTAACTGAAAGCGAGTTTTAAACGAATACATCGTTTAGCTCACTTGGTCACATGCGCTTCCACTCTCTCTTGCCATAAGGTCTGGGGTTCGATCCCCCCCTCAGACCTTTTGTTTTTATTTTCCATTTTAACGCGCGTGTTTCACATATAAACAACTGGGATCCCTCTTTAGTCACACTGAGCGTGTAGCTCAGTTGGCTTTGTTTTGGTGTGGTGACTATAAAGGCGTGAGTTCAAGCCTTGGTGGAGACATTCCTATTTTTTTTTTACCACTTTTCACACTTATTTTCTTCACAACTTCACACAATTAATTAACCTATCAAACTAATTTATTTTCACTTCATTTTTCACACACTTGTCATTTAATACATCTATTTTGTGAATAATCAAAAAAATCATAAAAATATTATTTATTTCATATATTTTTATTAGGTTTAAAATAGTATGTTTTAGGTGTTTTCTTAAATACTTTAAATACATATTTTACTTTGTTTTAACCTAATCATTTTGTAAATAAAGTCCATGATAAAACCCTATTTGCTTAGGTCTTAATTGAGTGAAAATCTTTATTTTTACTTTAATTAAGTTGACTTTTGTCAATTCTCAAAACTATTTTTCAATCTCTGATTAAATCAAATGATTAGGGTTTTCAAACAACAAAACCTTGCATCATTCCAAATCATTTTTCAAATTGCTTTTACACCAGTACTGTAAAGTACTGGGCCTCTAATAGAGTGTAAGTCCCAAACACCTTCTCTTCTTAGCTTGTTTTCAAAACTGTATTTTCAAAATCTTCTTTCTGTTTTCAAAACATTCTTCTGGTATTTGAAGGGCATTATTCCCGGTGAAACTCTTCAGATACATATGTGACCTTTGTCCATCTTCACTTCTTCTGTTTTCAAAAACCATTAACTGTTTATCATATATATATTCAACTGTTATCAACAAAACAACAAAAATTACTGTTGAGGCTCTGTACATACTTCTTCAATGGCCTCCACTCCATCCAGGTTAGGCTTTACAAGCTTTCAATTTACAGTCTTTATTTAAATTACTGTCAAATATAAACTGTGCATATATATATTAGTTTAGAACTACGTTTGAGTATAAACCTTAGGACAGTTAAACTATATATATATTATAGGAATATGACCTAGGATTGAGAATGTCTTCCCGGTGAAGGCTCTTTCCTAATTAGAGATCTGTAGTTCAAACCCCCAAGATGAATTATTCCCGGTGAAACATCTTGGTAAAAACCTTAGAATCCAAATAATAGGACACATCCACCCAAAGAGGAATTATTCCCGGTGAAACCTCTTACCCATTTGCTTAGAGCCAAAATAAGTTCAAAACTACATAGCTTTCTCTTGTGCTATAACAAGGACCCTCGATTAGCCTCCTCTTGGGCTTTGTACAAGGACCCACAGGCTTCTTAAAAGCATTTCCAGCTTCCTCTTGAGCTTGTATACAAGGACCCATCAGGTTTCTTATAAACATAGGAACAGGTCTTTAGTCACCTTTTAGCCTACCCTGGTGAGTTTCTTCCAATTTAAACCAGACTTTAAACAAGCTAAGTTTGTCTCAATTTTGCATTGAGTACACCTTTTGGAATGAGAGACATGGACAGTCTCTATCACCCTTATCTCCATCAATCTTCCTTAGCAGAGTCTAGGATTTATGTTTATTTTCTCCTCAGCATGTGTCAGCCTTCATCTTGGGCTTTAAACAAGAAGTCTCCATTAGATAATCTTTCTGCCATCCATTTCAATCATAAATTCCCTGGAAAGGGTTAGCTTCCACACATTCCATCATTTCAATAAAAACCCCTGGAAAGGGTTAGCCTCCAAAGTCAATTAAAATCAACCTCCATTTCAACAAAATCCCTGGAAAGGGTTAGCTTCCACACATTCTTTCATTTTTAATATAAACCCCTGGAAAGGGTTAGCCTCCAAAGTCAATTAATAAAAAATGTCAAAAAATAAAGATTCATTTCTCTTAGGAGATAATTTCCCCAAAAAGAGTCAAAACCCCTGGAAAGGGTCAGCCTCCAAAAACATGATAAAGTCAGTCTTTTAACAGACAAATTCTCCAGCTGAGTCAAAATCCCTGGAAAGGGTTAGTTTCCAAAGAAAAAACAGTCTTTCAATAAATAAAACCTCCTCAGTAGAGTCAAAACCAACAAAAACAGTTAGCCTCAACCTTGGGCTTCATACAAGGCACCCAAACAATAAAACTCCCCTGTCAAGAGTCAGCCTCAACCTTGGGCATTGTACAAGGCAGATAATAGAGTCTCCCCAGTGAGTTCTTCATCATTCAGTAGCCACAACCTTGGGCTTTGTACAAGGCAGATAAACCATATTTTCATGTGTCAAAGATTCCTAACACCTAGGATCTTTTCCCCATAGAGTCATCCATACTCAGTTTATTTAAGAGTCAGCCACAACCTTGGGCTTTGTACAAGGCAGAAAATAATATTTTTTTTCCTAGCTAGAGTCAGCCACAACCTTGGGCTTTGTACAAGGCACATAAAATAGAGTCATTCATTCAATTATCCTCAACAGTTAGCCACAACCTTGGGCTTTGTACAAGGCACACAAATAGAGTCTCCCTAAGTAGAGTCAGCCTCAATTCTGGGCTTCGTACAGAACACTAAAATACCCTGTAATTAATCCCCAGTGGAGTCATCTCCCAGAGTCAATAATAATTAATAAGTCAATCAAAAAGCCTCAAGCTTGGGCCTCATTCAAGCCAGCTAAAGTCAAATCTTTCATATAGTAAATAGACATAGCTTATCTCTATAGAGAGATATTTTTACTACTCTACCACATTCAAACAAACAAACATTTCAAATTTCAATTTCATTCAAAGTCTCCCATTTAGGACTCTGAAAGACATGCTCTGGCACATCCCCAGACTTGTACACTTTCCCTAATTTGGATGAGCATCTTTCTTTCATTTTAGAGGCACGATGGCTGTCATACTTGATCAACCAAGTAGACTCCCCTCTTAATGAAACATCATTTTTTTAGCTTTTCTGTCACTTTTAAATGTTTGTGGTAGAATAGTACAAATACCTCTCTGTAAAGATGATTTCATGTCTCTTTACTATAAACAGAGATTTAATTCCAAGCTTCAACCTTGAGCTTTAAGCAAGGCACCAAAAACATTTAATTTCCCTAGTTAGTTCCCCGAACTACATTAAGCTCTGACTTCCACTAGGGATATGTAGGCATGAGGTTCACAAGGAATCTCAGCGAGCTAATAAAATACCAAAAATAGTCAGTCTGTCTATCTGTCTGTCTTTCTTTAATCAATTCAATTCCTTCTCCTAACACAAAGGAGAAACTTTCCCAATCATTAGCAGCAAACACAATCACAATGACACAGAGAAGGTTCCTGTAGAGTACTACAGATATGTAGGGTGTTTAAACACTTCCCTATGTATAACCGACCTCCCGGACTCCAGAATTTCTAGTCTAGGTGAAATCCCCATACTTAGCAAACTCCTAGGGTTTAGTTGAGATCTTTTTTTACCTTTCCTACTCGTAGGACCAATAAGAAAGTTCGTGTGATATCGTAGGAAGAACTGAAACAAAATTCATCCCACCACGGGCGCATTCTCCTTCCAAATTTTGCGTGAAGGGTTTAGCGTGCCGTCCTCCCAAGTGAAACAGGGAGGTAAAGAAAACGACCACCACAGAAAAATGGCGACTCTGCTGGGGATATAAGTGTTAAAAACCTTGGTTTTTCATCCAAACCAATGGTTGACCTGTTGCTGGTCCAGCCCCAATGAGGAATTAGGGATGCCAAATTCCCCCTCAAACAAGAGAGGTCCTGCCTAACCTCTGTGTCATTTCATGTGTTTGTTGCATATATATTTGTTTACTTTGTTTATTCTGTATCGGGAAAGGGCTTGATTCCCCCTTGTGGTGAGAAATCCTATACCCGGATTTGAGTGCAACATAAGATAGGATGGAGGATGTCTTCCCGGTGAAGGCCCTCTAATCTTGGTTTCCAAGTCTACTCTTGGGATTTGCCTGGCTGGTTGTGATTAACTGCGCCACTGCATTCCAAGACTGATTTGTACCAGGAGGACCTAGAAACACATTAACCCCACTTAAAGCTTTTTTTTTAGGACGTAGAGCGGTGATTACGGAAGTAATTGTCACGCAGATACTACACTCAGAGAAAACTCTCTTATAGATACCAGTCAACGTATCTTTAAGGTTGAGCAAAAACTCTGAGACCCCTAGAACCCGTTCTACAGGTACAAAAATCCTTAACCTTAGTTTACCATTGGGGCGGGGATTGCGTTTTGACTTCATGACCACTATACCCTTCAACGCCATGTTTGTTTAAAACTCTTGTGTGTGCATTCATGCATTCATGCATCATTCATTAATAAACAACTAAAAACAAAAAGAGTCTTTTTCGAGTCGTTTTTCAAGGAAACTAAATAACGAACGTTTTGAACTTCATAGAAAGAGAGAAACGGAGAAAGGACTTAAGGATCTATATTATGGATTACGGAAGAAAGAGAGCTAGGAAATACACCTTCAAGATTCCCCAGGTCGAGGAACTGGGAAAGCTCGGAAAACTGGTGGTCAACCCCCAGGCTTTCAAGGAGAAGTATGGAAAACTTCTGCCTTTGCTCAATACCAACATGGTGGATGGGATCCTTCCCACCTTGGTACAGTTTTACGATCCAACGTATCACTGCTTCACCTTTCCAGATTATCAGCTCATGCCTACGTTAGAGGAGTACTCTCGTCTGATTGGAATACCCGTGTACGCGCAAGATCCGTACTCCGGTTTGGAAAAGAATCCTGACGACATTATCATTGCTGCAACTACTCCTTTGAACGTAGTCGACATCAGAACTCATATGGTGAGTAGAGGAGGAATTCAAGGATTGCCTTCCAAATTCCTGTTTGATCAAGCTCGGTACTTCGTCAGCATCCAAGATATGAGCGCTTTTGAGGAAGTCTTGGCTTTGCTTATCTACGGATTGTTTTTGTTCCTAACATTAACGATTTCGTCGACATCAACGCAATTAAGATCTTCTTAATTGGAAATCCAGTTCCAACCTTGCTTGCGGATGCTTATCACTCTGTGCATTCAAGAAACCTGCAGCGAGGAGGATTAATCACATGCTGCGTACCGTTGTTATACGAATGGTTCGTTTCGCACCTGCCAAAGTCTAGCACTTTCTGGAACATGAGGGATGGCCTTTACTGGTCACAGAAAATCATGTCTCTCACTCATACAGACATTGATTGGTGTAGTCCTGACAACGACGAAACCAAGATCATCTTCAGTTGCGGAAGTTTTCCCAACGTACCCCTTATTGGAACTAAGGGAGGAATCAGTTACAATCCAGCTTTAGCCCGTCGTCAATACGGCTATCCCATGAAAAATATACCAAGTAACATCCAATTGGAGGGTCTGTTCTTCAAGAACATCGACGATCATGGCAACATGCTGAAGAAGGAAATTGTCCAAGCCTGGCGTCTTGTTCACAGCAAAGGGAGAAGATTGTTAGGAAAATATCTTTGCATCTCCCTGGATCCTTACCTTCAATGGGTACGCGTCAGAGCATTCAAGCTCAGGATGCCATATCAACATCAAGAACCTATTCCCCTAAGGGAACCAATTTACCTTTTCTCCACCGATGTTGAAAAACTGCAAGCGGCATTAAACAAGGTATGCCAAGAAAGGAATGCTTGGAGGAACAAGTATCAAATTGTCAACATGGAAAATGTTGAAATTCAAAACATCCTAGGAAGGAAGGATGAGTTACTAGAAGTACTCGATCGACAAGTGACACAATCGTCACTTTCTCATCATATCCCTCCTGCTTCCTGGATCATCGATCAGCTCACGTCAGAGAACGCTCAGCTCAAGAAACAGAAGAAGATGTTAGAACGTGAAGTCGGCTCATCATCAAAGTTTTAGAGTCCTTTCTCTCAGTTTCTCTGTATTTCCATTTTCAAAGTGTGTAAAAACGGCGTTTTCGCTTAATTAATAAAAGTTTGATGTTTCATAACGTAATTATGGTGTTTCCTTGAAAAATAATAACTTAATTGCATATCATGCATCGCTTTAGTCGTACGCACTGACACGAGAATTGTCGCGGATCTAATAGTCACTTTCCTTTCTCCAGAAAGAGAGGAGGAGAAGGAGGTGAACCAAGACTTTCAAGCTGTCTCATCCATACAACACTCGTTCAAGTCGCAAGAAAAGAATGGAAGACTTTGAGCAAGAGAATGAAGAACTCAGAGAAGAGATTAATACTCTCAAAGGTACTGTTGAAAGACTCAATAGTATGGTAGAAGCCCTGGTAGTTGCGCAGAATCGACCAACGCCAGAAGAACCACAAAGGACTGTGATTTATAATAAAAAAATTTGCAGTGATTATAATTTTTATTAAATAAAACATAAAAACTAATTTGAAGGTGAAAAATAATTATAATAAATTGATGGAAGCAATAGAGAAAAATCACAAAAAAGTAAAGTAGGAACACCACACAAGAAAATATTAATTTTGAAATAATAAAATAAAACTGAAGATATTTTGATAAATATATTAATTTATTAAACATCAAAACTCACATTTCATCCCCTCCGAATTCCCTCGATTCGGAGGGATGCAAAAAAGTGTGATTTGGAGAGATTTTTCTCCCCTCCCCTCCCCTACCCTCCTAAAAATTGAGCCAAACACATTTCATTATAAATATCCCCTCCCATCTCCCCCTCCCCTCCATCTACCTCAAACCAAACACACCCTTAGAAAATTTTACATCTGATACAACCCAACCCTAAGCTAAATGATGAATTTGTCTAGTGAAATATAAACATTGATTTTCTATTAGATGTAGTTATGAAAGCTTGATTGAGCTATGCAACTTAGGCAATTTTGTTGCTTATGATAATTTTAGGGGATTGAACACGTTGTGGGGAGCTAAAGTGCATTGCAAGATTCATATATTTGGTTGGAGATTGATGTTAACAAAACTACCCACGAGATTAGAGTTGGCCAGGAGATAAACTTTGCAACGAACATATAACCTAGTGTGTCCATATTGCTTGGCAGCGGATGAAGATAATTTGTACCTATTCCTTAGATGTCCAATAAGTAAGCAGGTTTAGAATTTGATATTTGCTTAAATTGGTTCATATGAGATTGAAGAGCATGACTCAATCACAACACATCTTATCCTATTTTGCTATTTGGTCAAAAGAAAAGTCAAGTCTCCCTATTTTCTTTGACTAGCTATGTATTGGGCTTTATGGTTGAGTATGAACAATATTCTATTTAAATGAGGGTTGTTACAAGTGCGGAAAATTGTTGAGAAATAATTTTTTTGTCTTGGGAATGATGAGTAACTAAGGTTAAGAGTCAAATTGATCATAATTAAGAAGATTGACAATTAAATTTGAATTTTTGTTTGTCTAATTCTTAATCTTGTATATGACTTATTCGTATTTTAAGGGTTGAATATCCATTATATTTGTTATTAATACAATTTCATAGTTGCTTATAAAAACAAAGGCATACAAAGTTGTTAATTTATGTATGTAAATAATAAAAAATAGAAAACTAAAAACATTTAATTTATTAATAAATACTACTATATAATATAGCTCCTTACTCTGAGATGAAATAGTTAATTTATTTTAAGTTTTTAGTATACTATCCGTACACTGAGATGAAACTGATTATTAATCTAAAAGTTTAAGTTATTGTTGTGAAAATGATGCCAAGAATAGAGTATAATAAGGAACACAATAGGAAGACAATAAGAACAACAAGGATTGGTTATGACTGCTATTATTTACTTTCTCTTTATTCAATATTACAAGTGTTACAAGAATAACAAATAACCTTTTCACCCTAAATTAGGATTTGTAGTGTGCAATGATGAGAGACTAGTATGCTGTTTATAATAAACCTAACATACTAAACTAATAGAATTTTCACAAATACCCATTACAAACTAACTTTGGATACAATCTAACTTAAACAATGGGACATTACAAACAAGTCCAATTCAAAATACCAACAACCCTAGCATTTCGACACCCACATACTAGAACATGCTACGACTACAGTATGTAAGTCTTCAACATATTTTGTGTCGAAACAGGAAGCTACTCTTTGACCTACTAAAGTTCGATCCAATTCTCACAAATCTCCACCTGGAAACAAACTCTGTAACATCAAAGAACAAACTAACTTTCTTCATGCAGATTTATCAACTGCATACAGTGGAAAAACTTGCAATTGAGCAATATCTTCGTGATCATACCAGCAGCATTGTGATATGTTAAAACCTTCAGCATTTGGACTTCTCCACACTCGATTACTTCTCTAACAAAATTCAACCTCACATCGACATGCTTGGTTCGCTCATGATATGCTGAGTTCTTTGACAGGTGTATATCACTTTAACTATCACATTTAACAGTGATACTTCGACCTTGAAGTTTCATCTCCTTAGCAAAACCTTCAAGACACAATGCTTCTTTCACAACTTCACTTAAGGCAATATATTCCACTTTAGTGGTTGATAAATCAATAACCTTCTGAAGTGTAGCTTTCCAACTAATTTTTGTTCCAAACATGGTGAAAACATATTCGGAAATAGATTATCTAGAATCTATACAACCTGCATAGTCAGAGTCGACATATCCTTCGATCATTGCTTTACTCTCTTCACCCAAGGCTCCACCATAAATTAGAACTCTGTTTAGAGATCCATTTATGTACCTTAGAATCCACTTCAATGCTTACTAGTGAGCCTTTCTAGGATTCGCCATGTACCTGCTTACAAGACTTACTGTATATGCTATGTCGGGTCTAGTACAGACCATAACATACATCAAAGAACCAGCTATATTAGCATATGTGATGCTATTCATATAGGCTCTTTCGACATCAGTATTGGGACACTAATCTATACTCAGCTTGAATTGAGAGTTTCTCGGAGTCATAAAAGGCTTTGAATGTGACATACCAAACTTGTCAAGAATCTTTCATAGGTATGCCTCTTGAGATAAGCATAATCTCAATTTATTTCTATCTCTTCGGATGTCAATCCCAAGAATCCTGGATGCACCTCCCAGATCCGTCATATTGAACTCCTTATTAAGTTCAACCTTCACCCTCATTACATCTTCGATATTGTTGCTTTCTATGAGAATATCATCCACATAAAGCAACAAAGTGACAAATGAATTTCCAGCTTGAAATCAGAAGTAAACAAAGTGGTCGAACGGACTTCTAACGAAACTTATGCGTGCCATGAACTTGTCGAATCTCCTATTCCACTGCTGAGGAAATTGTTTTAGTCCATATAAAGATCTCTTTATCTTCCACATATAATCTTCCTTTCCATTTTCTATATACCCTTCAGGTTTTCTCATCAGGATTGTTTCATCTAGATCACCATACAAGAATGCAGTCTTCACATCCATTTGTTCCAATTCAAGATCAAACTATGCCACCATGGCAAGCAACATTCGAATGGACCTATGCTTCACAATAGGAGAAAACACATCATTGAAGTCGACTCCTTCTTTCTGAGTTAAACCCCTTGCGACCAACATTGCTTTTGTATCTCTTCGACGCCACTCCTTCGATTCCTTCCTTAACTTTCAAAATCCATTTACAAATGACTAACCTTAGTCCAACATGTTTCTTGATCAATTCATAAGTGTGATTATCATGAAGAGATTTCATCTCGTCATTCATGGCCTTCATCCATTCAGTCTTATTTCGAATCCTCATAACTTCCTTATAGTCTCTAGGTTCTTCTTCTAGAACCTCACTTGCAGAGATTAAGGAATAAGTTATAAGATATGCATACCCAAGTCTCCGAGGTGGCTCGATGTCTCTTCTCAACCTATCTCTCTATAATAGGTAGTCATCGACAGTTTCCTTAACTTCCTCAGTATCTTGTGCTTCTTCTTCGACTTCATCTGGGATATGCAATTCAGCATCAACATGCTCCACCTCAACATGAATCTCTACCTGTTCCAGCTCTTCGTCAGATATATCTACACTTCGACTTACATCATCAGTTTTTTTTAAAGCCATTTCAGCTTCATTAAAAACTACATCTCGACTGGTGATACTCTTCTTTAGACCTGGCTCTAGGCAACATAGCCTATAAGCTTTGACTCCTTCATGGTATCCCATTAACATGCATTTCAGAGCTCTAGGTTTTACCTTGTCTTGTCTAATATAAACATAGGCTACACATCCACATACTCTCAATATGTCGAGATCTGGTGGATGTCCTGACCAAACTTCTTCAGGTGTCTTCATATCTAACGCAGTCAAAGGACATCTGTTTATCAGATATGTTGCTGTCGAAATAGCCTCAGCCTAGAACACCTTCCTTAACCCAACACTAGTCAACATGCATATGACTCTCTCCAAAATAGTTTGATTAAACCTTTCAGCCAAACCATTTTGTTATGGAGTACCTGCAGTAGTTTTGTGCCTTGCAATACTAGAGGCACCACAAAATTTGTCGAACGCCTCATTGCAAAACTCAAGGCTAATATCGATTCTCAACCTCTTGACCTTTATGCCTGTCTGATTTTCAACCAGAGTCTTCCAACTTTTGAAATTCTCAAACATTTCATCCTTAGTCTTTTGGATGAATACCCATAATTGTATGGAATAATCATCTATTATGCTTAGAAAATACCTCGCTCCTGAATGTGATGGACACCTTGTAGGCTCCCAAAGATCAACATGGATGTAGTCAAGGGATCCATGTGTTCTTTGTTTGCCTTTGTTGAACTTCACTCTACAAGATTTTCCAAGTACACAGGATTCACAAAACATCAGATTTTCGACTTTTTCACCACCAAACAGATTTTGTTTCCCTAATTCGACCAGAGCCCTTTCACTGACATGGCCCAATCTCATGTGCCAAATTTCCGTCTTCGACAAAGGTTTCTTAGATGCAACATTTGTTGAACCACTTACAACTTCAGCCTCAAGGGTATATAAGCCTTGTTTCTTCACGCCTCTCAAGACTTCTTTTGACCCCTTTATGACTCTTAGGATACTTTTCTCTCCTTTGAAAACATATCCTTTCTTCTCGAATTCTCCAAGAGAAATCAAATTTCTCTTCAAATCAGGAACATACCTGACTTCAGTCAACAACCTTATTGACTCATCATGGAGCTTGAATCTCACAGATCCAACACCTGCAATCTTGCAAGCTTTGTTGTTTCCCGACAATACATATCCAACCTCTTGATCACATAATTCCTTGAACAAGTCTTTGTTTGGAGTCATGTGCCAAGTGCAACCTGAATCCATAATCCACTCCTTACTCGATTCACTCGATGAAACTACAAGAACATCAGATGATTCAAAATCATCTTGAACAATGACTGCATTGCCACTATCCTTACCTCCATGATCTTTCATGCATTCAGGACACACCTTCCTTGTGTGACCTTCCTTCTTACAATGATAACATCGAATACCCGATGTTTCGCCACTGTAAGACTTCTGCTGACTTTTACCTTTCTTTTTGTCGAACTTACCATCCTTTTGCAAGAATTTCCTTAACGACTAAACCTTTAGCAACCGTCGAAGGTTTATGCTCCTTTTGTTTGTTCAAGTCCTTAGAATACAAGGCTGATTGAACTTCTTCGAAGGTCAGAGACTCCCTTCCATACAAAAGAGTTTCTTTGAAGTGAGCATGTGACCTAGGCAAAATGCATAACAACAAAAATGCTTGATCTTTATCATCGATCTTCACATCAATATTTTCAAGATCAAGAATCAGATAGGTGAACATATCCAACTGCTAAGCCAATACTTTGTCTCTAATCATCTTGAACAAATACAAAACTTGCTTCAGGTAGAGACGATTTACCAACGATTTGATCATGTATAAACTTTCAAGTTCACCCATAACCCTGATGTCGTTGTCTCCTTTGATACCTGTCGAAGAACCTTATCACCAAGACTCAATAGAATTGTGTTGTGGGATTTCTCGATCATGGCAGTCTTCTCTCTCTTCGTTAACGCAGCGTCCATAGTCGTCGCTCCCTTCAATGCTTCCAAACAACCTTGTTGAACCAGTAGGGCTTTCATCTTCAAGCGCCACAGACCGAAATCCTTCACTCTGGTGAACTTTTCATTCTCATACTTTGTTGAAGGCATCTTCTCCACGGTCACCGCGCCAATTTGTTGTGAAAATGATGCCAAGAACAGAGTATAATAGGGAACACAATAGGAAGACAAGAAGAACAACAATGATTAGTTATAACTGCTATTATTTACTTTCTCTTTATTCAAGATTACAAGTGTTACAAGAATAACAAGTAACCCTCTCACTCTAAATTAGGATTTGAAGTATACAATGATGAGAGACTAGTATGCTATTGATAATAAACCTAACATACTAAACTAATGAGTTTTTTCACAAATACCCATTACAAGCTAACTTTGGGTACAAGCTAACTTAAACAATTGGACATTACAAATAAGCCCAATTCAAAATACTAACAACCCTAGCATTTCGAAACCCACATACTAGAACACACTTTGACTACAGTATGTAGTTCTTCGACACATTTTATGTCAAAACAGGAAGCTACTCTTTGACGTACTAGAGTTCGATCCAATTCTCACAGCTATTTTATTGAATGCTATTAATCTTGATGAGTCTAAATTAAGTAACATATCAATTTTGAGAGTTCGTTAATCTACCCCTTGATACTCTTAGGAACCAAGCGCAATTTCATTTATGTCCATTGTTATATCAGGAAGCACATTTTTTTTGCCAAAATTTGGTTTTTTTCTAGAGTTACATCTACGAAAGTATTTTAAACTACTAAACGTTAGAAAAACTTTAAAAAATTCAACATTTTGTAGATGCACTTCCGAAACAAACCAACGTTGAGTAAAAAAATACTTCAGGAGATATACCTCTGAAAGCAAGAGATATTTTTGAAAGCGCACATAATACTTAAAAATCCCAAGAAATGGAGTAAAAATCTTTCTCAAGTTTTTTAGACCCATATATTGAGAAAAAGATTTTAGGACCTAACATAGCCCAATTTCATCTAATACAAATGATGTAGGCTATTGGAAAGGTTTTCTAACTACACCCCTTTACCTAAAGAAATATAAAATTTGGCAAGGCCATAGGCTAGACAATTTGGCAAGGCATGGGCTAGACAATTGGAAAATTCTTTCTACAATTTATACATGATACCCTACATATTTTTATAAAAGCAAAAATATGTTTATCAAAATTTATTTAAAAAAGAGCCAATGAAAATTCAATAGTACCATTGAAAAATCTGATATGGATGAGAAAATTGGGTGGTATATTTTTAAAAATCCAGAAAGAATTTTACCCTTTTTTTGAAAATTAAATTTAATATACTAGATTTTTTTGAAAAATCCAATATCTTTAATAATTTTTTGGATTTTAAAACAAACAAAAAAATATTGCATTTTTTTTCAAAAAATGTTGTAGTTTTCTGAATTTTTCGAAAAGTGTAGTAATTTTTATGGATTTTTCAAAAAGTGTTGTAATTTATTGAAATTTTTATAGCGTAAATTTTGTTGTTGCCAAATTTCGACTATCTACAGTTTTCAAATTTTCGAAAAATTATTGAATTTTTTAGAAAATTTTGGTATTTCTCAGAAACCAATGTGTTTTTATTAAAAATTTAGAATTTTTTTTCAAAAAACCCGACAAATTTATAATTTTTTGTTTGAAATCTTGATATTCAACCTTACAACCGACTAATTCAAAAGGATTAATTTTACCGCCGATTTTCTAATAAAAAAACCGACAATCAGATAAAAAATTTAAAATCTTTTAAAAGAACATAAACATAAGACCATTTACAATGGGGGTGTTGAAAAAATTATTCAATAGTTGAATGTCTACAATGGTTTGTTGAATGAGGTGTTTAATGTGATGTGGATTAATTGGTGTTGAAAAGATTCAACATGTTGAATGAGAAAAAAGTGGGGCCACATGCAACACTTTACACAATTTTATTGGTTGTTGTGATTATTTAGATTTTATTTTCTTTTAATCATTTAAAATTAATTATTTCATAGTAAATAAATTTTTTATTTATTTTTATTTTTATCAAAATTCATTATTTTTTTTCCTCTATAAATAGAGACTTGGTTCATTTGATTTGGACTCATAAAAAAAAATTCACTTTTAATTGATAATAGATATTAATATATAATCATAAAAACAAAACTTTAAAAGAAAATAAGAATATGATGTGGGGTAGGGTGTTTAATTTTATTAAACAAAACCATTGTAGTGAAAAAAAATTGAATAGGTGTTGAATTATTAGGTGAAAGAGAGAGAAGATGATGTGGAAGATAAAAAGTGAAAAAGTAGGGTGTTGAATAATGTAACCATTGTACATAGTCTAATAGCAACCCAAATAGAAATTTTGGTCATTTGATTTGAAGTCTGCGCCACACTCATGTGCCACTTGTTTTAACCGCTGCAATACGACATGATGGACAAAATAAAAGCGAAAAAAATCTTAAATTAATGGTCTAACTCTAAAAATATAATCATCTAGTTTATTTAAGTCTTTACGTTATTTGTACAGCAATTGATTGCAGCGTTTGCCATTAATCTAGTTTATTATATGAGCTTAAAGATAGTGCACTGTCTGTGTAAAATATTTTACACGGTCAGTGCATCACAATCCTTAATAATAAATACTTTACATGTGATTTAAGAAAAAGTCAAACGTCAAAAAAATAAACGGTTATGATTTCACTGACAATGTAAAATTGTTTTACACTGTCGGTGTATTTATATTAAAATTATAAAATTGTTATACTTTACATAATTTTTAAAATTTGTTTTTATAAAATAAAATATTAATTTCAGTATTATGTAACATAAATATACATTATTATTAGTTTTTCTACAAAATATATCTCAAAAATTATTTTATGAAAAATTATTTGAAATTTAATTTTCAAAAAAAAGTTATGGTAAAAAAATAATATATTTAAAATAAAATTTTAAAAATAATTTATTCAAACTAAATTTTTATTTAACTTTTTAAAAAATTGTAAAATATTTCAAACAAAAATATAATATTAGAAAAAATTATTTAAAAAAACAACAACAAGCCTATCCATAATAAATACTTTGAAAGGTCTATTATTTTTTTTCTTATGGTAGAAGATGGTCATGGAACCCAATTAGCTGCTAAAGCAAAGAATTTTGGCCACCCAAAAGACATTGATATATTAAAATTCCTTACAAAAATAAAAAATATTGAAAGACATTAAGTAAAAGGATTCAAACACAAATTGATATATTAAATAAAAAATTGTATTTCAAAAAGCAATTAAAAGATAAAAAATTATTTATTAACGTTGAAAGGTCTTTATTTTTTTTCTTCTTTTGTTCATGACTTTTTTTTTATAGTCCTAAACTTTATTGCAACAGGTGGACTATTGCAAGTATTCATAATTTTTTTGTCGAGTAGTATTAAGATAATATTAATCTTGACTCTATCATGAGATAAAATCCAGGGAAGAAGATCTTCTGTGCAAGTTTAAAACAAGTTGAGATTGACTTTTTCCATTTATGCATTAAATTTATTGTGTGTTGTCGTTTTGTGTAATTAATTTGAAAAAGAAATTATTAGGAAAGCTAAAAAAATTTAAGGTGGAAAAAATAAAAATAATTTAATTTACAATAAACGGTAATAGAGTTGTATATACTTTTTTTTACTTATAGTTTTTCTAAGAATCGTTTAAGATTATTCTTCATTAAAATTGATTTTCGTCTAGACTGATATTCTTTTGGCTTAATACCTTTTTTGGTCCTGTACCTATATCTCGGGGTCCATTTTAGTCCTCTTCCTTTTAAAAGTTTCAAATTGGTCCCTTACGTTGTCTAACAGCGTCACGTTAGTCCTTTCCGTTAGATCTGTTAGTCAAAGTCAAAATAAAGTGTCACTTGGCATACACTTGGCGCTGATGTGGCATATGCTCATATAATTGATTGAAAAAATAAATACAAACTTTGCCCTCAACCAAGACTTGAACCATGGACACTTTGATTGCTAAGCAAGTCACTATACCACTATGCTATTTCACAATTCGTTATATATAACCATGAAACCAACAAGATAAAAGTCAATGGCCAAAATTTGAACCCAAACACCACCACGTAGGCTTCAACCCAAATCAGACCATTTGAATTATGCTCTAAACACGTTCAGGTGCTTCTCCCCCAAATCGGACGATTTGAGTCCAGCTCCGAACATGTCCAGTTCCGATTTGAGTCTCCCTCAATCTCTTTTTCCCATTTTCTTCTTCTAATTTTTTCTCTGGACATGGAATCTGTAAGTGCTCAATTCCTATTTTATTTTCCTCTCGATTGATGCTACAATCTCCATTGTTGAAGCTCAAAATTGCTGTCTTTTTATGGGCTCAATTCTTCAATTTCAAAATCATTCTTTTTGGTTTTTTTAGACGTGAGATTTAGGGTTATAAGGTTTCTGTTTCTAAAACTCTTTTGGATATTGATTTGGCAGAGGAAAGGTAAAGGGGGTTAGGGTTTAGATATGCAGGTTTTTCTGTCAAAACGCCACAACAATCTCTCATGGAAGGCTCAATGGAACAAGCGTGAAGATTAAGAGAGTGTTCGTTTGGTTATCAAGAGAACAGGTTTTGGGATTCAGCGCTTCAAATTTTGGTTCGAAAGTCTTGTTCGAGAGAGGAGAAGTGGTCGGAGAGGACAAAGAAAGGAGGAGGCTTCAGTTGTGTAGCACAACAAGAAAACCCTATGTTGTGAATTTGTTTTTTTAGGTTTTATGCATTGATGAATGTGATGAATCAGATTTCTGGGTTTCAAAATTATGGGTTTTCCTAGTTTCAAGAAAAAATGAAGAAGGTGATGACTAGATGCCAAGTGGGATGCCATGCAAGCAAAAATAGACACCGTTAGTGAAAAATAAACGGAAAGGATTAACGTGACACTGTTAGACATCGCAAAAATAGACACCGTTTGTTTGAAAACATTCAGATAATGATGTCGTGACATCCTGTAAGACATCGCGTGTCTGAGTCCAGAATTTCAATTGGCATCAGAGCAGGCACCCTGCCTGTTTTTACTGGGTGAGATCTAGGGAAAGTATTTTCTGGTTCGATGGACAAAGAAGGTGGTGGATTTATAATGAGACCACCCATTCTGGATGGCTCTAATTATGATTATTGGAAACCTCTCATGGTGGCTTTTCTGAAATCTGTGAATAGCAAAGCATGGAGAGCTGTGAACAAAGGATGGGAACATCCTGTTATTACTGATAAAGATGGCAACAAAACTCTTAAACCAGAGGAAGAGTGGGACAAAGATGAAGAGGCATTGGCGCTTGGCAACTCTAAAGCTCTAAATGCTTTATTCAATGGAATTGACAAAAATATATTCAGACTGGTGCACCAGTGTGAACTAGCCAAAGATGTCTGGGATATCCTAAAGACTACTCATGAGGGCATCTCCAAAGTGAAGATGTCAAGACTTCAACTGCTAACTACAAAATTTGAAAATCTAAGGATGAGGGATGATGAAAGTATTAAGGATTTTCATATGAATTTACTCGATATTGCTAATACCTCAGGAGCTTTGGGAGAAAAAATGTCTGATGAAAAGTTGGTAAGGAAAATCCTTAGATCCCTACCTAAGAGATTTGATATGAAAGTTACAGCTATAGAAGAGGCACAGGACATCAGCAAAATGAAGGTAGAAGAGTTAATTGGATCTCTTCAAACCTTTGAGATGGGAATCAGTGAAAATTCTGAAAAGAAGAACAAGAGCATAGCCTTTGTGTCCAACTCTCAAGAAGAAGTAAAGGAAAGTAGAGAAGAGAATGTATCTGAATCTATAGCTATGCTTGGTAAACAATTCAACAAAATTATGAGAAGGATGCATCAGAAGTCAAGACCTAATGTCAAGAACATCTCATCTGACATCAATGGATCTTATGACTCTGGCAGAGGAGCTAAACCAGAAGAAAAGTACAATCACAACAAAGGGATCCAATGTCATGGATGTGAAGGGTATGGACATATTAGAGCTGAATGCCCTACCTATCTCAAGAAACAAAAGAAAGGATTGTCTGTCTCTTGGTCTGATGAAGATTCAGAGAGTGATTTTGAAGAAGAATCAGCCAAACATGTCACAGCCCTTACTGGAATTTGCAATTCTGATGAAGATTCTAGGAAAGACGAGCTAACCTTTGAAGAACTGGCAGGTTCCTACAGAAAGCTGTGTATCAAATGTGCAGAAGTGTGTCAACAAGGTGAAAAGCAGAAGAAATACATAGCTCAGTTGGAGGCTGATAACAAAGAGCTTAATGAAACTATATCTGAACTGAATGGTGAAACTATCCTGTTACAATCCAAACTTGATCAGATGTCAAAATCAGTAAAAATGTTGAACAGTGGCACGGATATGTTGGAGGAGATCTTGCAGGTTGGAAAAAGTTCAAGAGATATGTCTGGTATAGGTTTTGTTGGTGCAAAGAAATATGTCCAAGATAGTAGCAGAACTAAACCTGAAGCTGAGATGTTGAAGCCGATGTCAAAACATGTGACTCAACATCACGAGAAAGGTGAAATGAAGAGAAAGTTTCAAAGATGGAGATGTCATTACTGTGGAAGATTTGGGCACATTAAGCCTTTTTGCTTCAGACTACATGGATATCCAGATCAAGCTCCTTCTTACAAACCTAAGCAGATCATGCCCATCCAGAAGCAACAATGGAAACCTAAAAATATGGCCTTAATAGCCCATACATCTCTTAGAGTTTCAGCCAAAGAAGACTGGTATTTTGATAGTGGATGTTCCAGACACATGACTGGACTCAAGAATCTGCTTGTTGATATCAAAAGTCATTCTACTAGTTATGTAACCTTTGGTGATGGAGCTAAAGGAGAAATCAAAGGAGTTGGGAAATTAGACTGTTCAGGAGTGCCAAGTTTAGAAGGTGTTTTGTTGGTCAAGGGCCTGACAGCTAACCTCATAAGCATCAGTCAACTATGTGACCAGGGATACCAAGTCAACTTCACTAAAGCTGAGTGTGTGGTTACTAATGAAGAAAAGGAAGTAGTAATGAGGGGTGTCAGATCCAAAGATAACTGCTACTTGTGGGTGTCTCATGAATCCAGCTACTCTACTGTTTGTTCTAAAGAAGAAGAAGCAAAGCTGTGGCACCAAAAACTTGGTCACCTTCATCTAAGAGGTATGAAACGAATTATTTCTCTGGAAGCTGTAAGAGGAATTCCTAAGCTACAAATTGATGAAGGAAAAATATGTGGTGAATGTCAGGTAGGAAAACAAACCAGAATGTCACATCCAAAGGTTACACATCTGACTACTTCCAGAGTTCTTGAACTTCTACATATGGACTTGATGGGACCAATGCAAATAGAAAGTCTTGGAGGAAAGAAATATGCTTATGTGGTTGTGGATGACTACTCCAGGTACACTTGGGTAAACTTCATCAGAGAAAAGTCAGATGTGTTTGATGTTTTCAAGGACCTATGTCAAAGAATTCAAAGAGAAAAAGAAAATGGTGTTGTGAGAATCAGAAGTGATCATGGAAAGGAATTTGAGAATCAAAAGTTTGCTGAATTCTGCTCCTCTGAAGGAATACATCATGAATTCTCTTCCCCTATTACTCCACAGCAAAATGGGGTTGTTGAACGAAAGAATAGAACTATTCAATTATCAGCAAGAGCTATGATCCATGCTAAGAATCTTCCTATCTACTTCTGGGCTGAAGCCATGAATACTGCTTGTTATGTCCATAATAGAGTTACCTTAAGAAAAGGAACCTCTACCACCCTATATGAGATCTGGAAGGGAAGAAAACCCACTGTCAAATACTTCCATGTGTTTGGTAGTAAGTGTTACATTCTTGCTGATAGAGATCACAGGAGGAAGATGGATCCCAAGAGTGATGAAGGAATCTTTCTGGGCTACTCTACAAACAGTAGAGCCTATAGAGTATTCAACTCAAGAACCAAAACAATAATGGAATCCATAAATGTTGTGGTTGATGATGTTCACAATCAAGCAGATGTCACAGAAGATGTCGGAACATTCTGGGATCTTACAGCAGAAGGGTCTACAAGAGAAGATGATTGCAGTCCCACTATCACAGAAGCTGAGACTGAACCCCCTAACAAGAGTCCTTCTATAAGACTTCAGAAAGATCATCCTAAAGAACTTATTATAGGAGATCTGAACAGTGGAGTTATTACAAGGTCAAGAGAAGTTGTCTCAAACTCTTGTTTTGTATCAAAGATTGAACCTAAAAATGTCAAGGAGGCATTAACAGATGAGTTCTGGATTAATGCCATGCAGGAAGAACTAGGCCAGTTTGAAAGAAATGAAGTATGGGAGCTGGTACCAAGACCTAAAGGTACTAATGTCATTGGAACTAAATGGGTTTACAAGAACAAGTCAGATGAACTGGGAACTGTTATCAGAAACAAAGCAAGGCTAGTTGCTCAAGGATACACCCAAGTTGAAGGAATTGACTTTGATGAAACCTTTGCCCCTGTTTCCAGACTTGAGTCAATTAGGCTATTGTTAGGGATTGCTTGTATTCTGAAATTCAAACTATACCAGATGGATGTGAAGAGTGCTTTCTTGAATGGATATTTGAATGAGGAAGTCTATGTAGAACAACCTAAAGGTTTTGCAGATCCAAACCACCCTGATCATGTATACAAATTAAGAAAAGCTCTTTATGGTTTGAAACAAGCCCCTAGAGCTTGGTATGAGAGACTAACTGAGTTTCTTACGAGCAATGGATACAGGAAAGGAGGGATAGATAAAACTCTTTTTGTTAAAGATGAAGGAGGGAAGATTCTGATAGCTCAAATCTATGTGGATGATATTGTATTTGGCGGGATGTCAGACAAGATGACTAGACATTTTGTTGATCAGATGCAATCTGAATTTGAAATGAGTCTAGTTGGAGAATTAACCTATTTTCTTGGGCTGCAAGTCAAACAGATGGAAGACTCAATCTTTCTCTCTCAGAGCAAGTATGCTAGAAACATTGTCAAAAAGTTTGGAATGGAAAATGCTTCTCACAAAAGGACACCAGCACCTACCCATTTGAAGCTGACCAAAGATGAAAAGGGAACCAGTGTTGATCAAAGTCTATACAGAAGCATGATAGGAAGTCTGCTGTATCTTACAGCCAGTAGACCTGATATTGCCTTTGTTGTTGGGGTATGTGCCAGGTATCAAGCAGAACCCAAAACCAGCCATATCAATCAAGTCAAGAGGATCCTGAAATATGTGAATGGTACTTGTGAATATGGAATGCTCTACTCTCATGGGTGTGAACCCATTCTCACGGGATATTGTGATGCAGACTGGGCAGGAAGTGCTGATGACAGAAAAAGTACTTCAGGAGGATGTTTCTTCTTGGGTAATAATCTTATTTCATGGTTCAGCAAGAAACAAAATTGTGTGTCTCTGTCCACTGCAGAGGCAGAATACATTGCAGCAGGAAGTAGTTGCTCTCAGCTTGTTTGGATGAAACAGATGTTATCAGAATACAATGTCACACAAGATGTCATGACATTATATTGTGACAATTTAAGTGCCATTAACATTTCAAAGAATCCTATTCAGCATAGCAGGACCAAGCACATTGATATTAGACATCATTACATTAGAGATCTTGTTGAAAATAAAACAATTGTCTTGGAACATGTTGCTACAAACCTTCAACTAGCTGATATTTTCACAAAAGCCTTGGATGCAAATCAATTTGAAAATCTAAGAAGCAAACTAGGCGTTTGTCTTTGTGAAGGATTATAGCAATTAATTGGATATGAGACCAGCACTATTTCTCTCTTGACTGTCAAGTATACTCTGCTGATGGTGGTGATGATCATACTACTGGTAGTGATGACTGAGGAGGGTGAGGATGCTGATGCCCGGACTAGTAACTCCAATGATGTGGAGATGAGTACGGAGAATGATTCTGAAGTGTAAATCTTCACCTGTTGTTTGGCTTCTTTTGTGGCTAGAAAGGGGGAGAAGTGATAGATGATGATGATTTGGTTGATGATTTGGTTGTTGGTGTTGGTGTGGTTGCTGTGAATTGGTTGTTGGTGTGGTTGCTGTTATTCTGTTTGATTCCTTGGATGTACTATGATTAATCAAGCAAGAGGTTGTTGTCTAACAAATTTTTTTTTTTGGATCCTTGTGTCTATTGGCTGCTGTGTGTACTCTGATCTCTGATGGTATCATCTATTATTGTTTTAGCCAAAAATTCGCCAAAGGGGGAGTTTGTAGATGTTTTTGATTGGCTGTATTTTTTGGTAAAACAAATAGTGTCTTTATCATGTCAAGACCGGTGTCATGACATGCATTGTTTTGAAGTTTTTCTTGTGCAGTTTTTTACTGATGTCAAGACCGATGTCATGACATCCGAAGCTGCTGTGTTTTATTATGTTCTCAGCATGGTTGGTTGATCTGTTAAGACTTTGCGCGCCTCTTTTGGAAACTTTGGATTTTGATTCGCTTCAGAACAACGTTATGCGATGTTTATTCATAGGATCTTTGATTTATGGAAATGGTTTTAAATTAGGTTTAAAACTAATATTGGATCCAAGGCCCAGCTGCTGCAAGGTTATATATATCAAATGAAGAAGCTGCTGTATGTATGTGTTTTTTAGGGTTTGCCGTCCAGAAGTTTGTTGTGTTGTTCGTCTATGTACTAGATTTCTTGTAAGCCAAACAATCATCATGATGATTGTCTTGGTCTAGGCGTTTTTGTTTTGAGTTGTAAAAAGTACTCAAAGCTTTTAAGCAAGAGTACTATTGTTCTTGATCAAAGCTTTTAAGCAAGATCAAGGTGTGTTTTGAAGAGTGTCTTCTTTTGCTTTTCGTCTGTTAGTTTTTCATCACTGCTGTGATTGAGGGGGAGTGAGTAGGAGCTCTGGTCTAGCTGTTTAGATTGAAGTTGCATTGGGTAGATATTAAGTGAAAGGCGTAATATTGAGTTGTATTACCTTGAATTAATATTACTTATAGTGGACTTCCTCCCTGGCTTGGTAGCCCCCAGATGTAGGTGTGTTTGCACCGAACTGGGTTAACAATTTTCCTGTGTTGTTTACTGTTTACTCTTTGTTCATTTGTTTGAAAACATTCAGATAATGATGTCGTGACATCCTGTAAGACATCGCGTGTCTGAGTCCAGAATTTCAATGTGAATCTTGCAAGTTTATAAAGAACAAAATAGGTACAAGCAAGATGTTAGATGGAATATCATGACATCAACTCATGACATCGCGCCTGCAAAACTGGAAGGAAGATTCAGTTTGGTTTACAACAGATACAAAATATTCTATGTGAATATTATGTAATCATATGTGGCGCATATTTACAGGTCAAAAGAATAATTGAAGAATCAGATCAGAAGATTGAAGATTCAGGAAGAATCATATCAGAAGATTGGATTCAGCAGTTTCTAATTTAGGAAACTCAGGATTAAAAGACCTAATTTGTAGCAGAATATTTTATGCATATTTGTAACAGCCAGAGTGCTGCGATTTGTAAGCCCAAGTCCAATTGGGATCAGGTTATAAATAGGAAATTTTGTAACCTAGTTTAGGAAGCTAACCAACACTTAAAAAGATGTAACCATTAGGGTTAGCCGTGTAGGTGAACCTCCCGATTTGTGGGAAGGTCACTGATTTGTCCTTCTCGAAACCCATAGGTTAGAGAAATGATTGTCCTCACTTGAAACCTGTAGGTAAGATTTGAGTATTGTAAGCTTGATTGAAGCTGTGAAGTAGATCAAGTATGTGTTCATTGTTAATTGTGTAAAAAGTTGTTGCAGGGTTGTAACAGTTAGGTATCACCAGGGAGTGAGCAGAGGTTTTCTTATCTTGGATGGAGTTCTGAGATAGAGATTGCATTGGGTAGTGACTAGGTAAACCAGAGGTTGTTTATCTGTAAACCAGAGGTTATTTATATAAAATAGTACTACTGATAGTGGAATCTTCTTCCTGGCTTGGTAGCCCCCAGAGTAGGTTAGTTAGAACCGAACTGGGTTAACAATTAACTGTGTTATTTATCTTCTGCATTGTTTGTTCAGTTATGAATGTTATGACTTTGTCTATAACATCATGTTCAGAAGTGTTAGCTGATCCTGTACAGAACCATGAAAAAATTATAATCTGGTTATGTATGCTGAACATATGTGATCCCAACTGGTGTCTATGAACAGAGAAGAAGTTCATCAAAACCTCCATGCGGGAGTGAAGATATTGATAAGGTAACCTCTGTTGTCTGTGAGTTCATCAAGTCAGGATTTTGGTTTGGTCTAATCAGTTTCTTCGAGCAGAAGAAAGCATTGTGCAAGGTTGATTAACAAACAATCTGTAGTTGTCATGCTTACTACTAACACTTAAAGTAAGCATTGTGTGAATTCTGTTGATATATGACTATTTTTCCGCTGCATAGTCTCTGAAAAACCCTAGGGTTATGAAGTTTCAACATAATGTATGGCAGGTATTGACAGCTATAATTAAAGTGTCAAAGACACTTGAGTAATCTCTCAAGTCCACTCATAATGGCATGGTTTATTAGAGCTGATGAATGTCACCTGATCAAGGATATTCATAATTATCTGCAAGTGTGTACCTTGAAATCTTCAAGGTTGAAGTGTTCTTAGAAGGAGGAACAAATGTCCTATCTGATGTTGGGACATTAAGAACTAGTATGCAGCTACCAGCTAAATAACAGATGTTCTGGTGCTAAACTAATGTAGTGTGAGAATATTGGTTTGGAACCTACTCCGGTTCTGAAAGAGGAGACATCTGCTAAGTTAATCAGGACACGATTAACATGTGCTCAGTACCACTAAGAAAAACTCATAAAGGTATTCCTTTCTAATCCTTTATGTTGTACTTTTGAAGAGCCCATATCAGTTAGTTTCCTCTGATCAACGAAACCAGATAAGTATTCATAACCATAGAGCAGTTGTTGGAGCTGAATATTGTGTCTCAATCACAGTGAAATATGGTTAAGAATGTGTACTGCCCTAGTTGTTATCCAGAAAGGGTAGTATGATTTTAAATCAAGGAAGTCAGTTGGATCTGACTAAGTTAGTGTTATGCTATGACTAAGTCTGTTCCAGAAACCTAGCTGAAGGAATCTCCTCTATAGGTACAGATCATGGCATCCTTCATTGTAGCGGCCGGCCAAAAATATTCGAGTGTTTGCACATTCGAAATACAGAGTCGCCGCCAAATTTTATTTATCCTAAAAGGGAAGGGAAAATAATGATAAAACCCACGAAGAAAGATAAAAGGGATAAGATAATTATCATAACCAAGATTTAGGGTTCGGGAGTCGGTTAAGCAATGGGAAGGTATTAGCACCCCTTCACCTCCATCGTACTCGACGGGACCCATTTAGTTAGTCTTGTGATTGATTGTTAGCTTTTTATCTACTTGCATTCTTTATTAGGTTGGAAAGGGACAAAATTAGGTTTTTTATTATTGTGCTTGCCAAGACATTTGTATCTTGTGCCTACGTATTCCCTCGTGCAATGGGAAAGTCAGAGCAATCGTAGTTCGGGGCTACGAAATTATATTTTTTTTATTGGTGTGCTTAATAAGAATCAATCCACATGATTTAAAAATTAAAAATTAAAAAAAACAAAAATATGATAAATAAAAAAATGGAGCCTAAAGATCGTGTACTATCCCTTAGTCTTTTGATGAATGTCCATGAGATCAGCCGTGAAAGTCATGCTATGCTTAAAAGTCAAGGTCAAAATTTGGGGTATGACAGATGCCCCTATTTAATTATCTTTAGCCAGATAGCATGAATGACTTTGGTGTTCGTGATATCGGTGGCAGAAGGTAATTAAATACAAAAAATGCCCAAATTTTGCCCCTTGATGCAATGTGATGCTATGAATGCGTGGATTCTCGTTGGGATACGAAAACGGAAAGTAAATCTCTGTGGGGATTGATAAAATGATTGTGTGAAGGAGTTATAGTGGGAAGACTTGCTGGGGGAAAGCAGAGGTGCCAAGAAGTCGTTTTCAACCAGAGGATTGAGTTTGGTTAACAAAGGGTTGATTCTCAACCAGTGGACTGAGCCTAAACAAAAGAGAAAACTGACATCAACCTGTGAATCGATAAAATATCAACTAATGATTTGAGTCCAAAAAAGAAATTATTATCAGCCAATGGACGGGTGAAAAGTAGACACGTCATCCTCAACCAGTGGATTGAGTTCGAAGGTAAATCAACTATTGAATTGATTTCAAAAGACAAGATAGAAATAACATCAACCAGTGGATTGATGAAAGGTGACACGATGTCCTCAATCAGTGGATTGAGTTCGAACAATTAAGAAAGAAGAAACACATCAACCAGTGGATTGATGGATGTAAACAAAATGTCATCAACTATTGAGTTGACTTTAAAACAAGACATGACTAACATTAACCAGTGGATTAATGAAGATGAAACAAATTTGTTGTCAACCAGTGAGTTGACTCTATCAACCAGCGGATCGACAAAGAGAAACTGCTTTCAACCAGTGGGTTATTTTGAAAAGCAGAAAGCAAATGATTGATTGTAACCAGCGGGTTAACAAGATGAACGATAAATTTCAACCAGTGGGTTGGCAAAACAAGTGATGTTCAATCAGGGGATTTACACGAAAAAAGACAAACTTCAAACAGTGGGTCGACAAAACAGGTGATATTCAATCAGTGGATTGACACAAAAAAAAGACAAACTTCAACCAGTAGGTTGACAAAATGAGTGATATTCAATCAGTGGATTGACACGGAAAAAGATAAAGTTCAACCAGTGGGTTGACAAAAATGAGTGATATTCAATCAGCGGACTGACAACAATTGAAAAAATGTGATCCACGATTAAATTCAACCAGTGGGTTGACAAAAATGAACATGAATCTTATCATCTGGATACCAACTTTCACTGAAGGTACATGGATCTTCATCTGGACATCGACTTTTTACTTGAAGATGCAGGAATCTTGTCATCTTGATACCAACTTTCACTGAAGGTACAGGAATCTTCATCTGGACATCGACTTTTTACTTGAAGATGCAGGAATCTTGTCATCTGAATACCAACTTTTACTGAAGGTACAGGAATCTTCATCTGGACATCGACTTTTTACTTGAAGATGCAGGAATCTTGTCATCTGAATATCAACTTTTACTGAAGATGCAGGAATCTTCATCTGGACATCGACTTTTTACTTGAAGATGCAGGAATCTTGTCATCTGGATACCAACTTTCACTGAAGGTACAAGAATCTTCATCTGGACATCGACTTTTTACTTGAAGATGCAGGAATCTTGTCATCTGGATACCAACTTTCATTGAAGGTACAAGAATCTTCATCTGGACATCGACTTTTTACTTGAAGATGCAGGAATCTTGTCATCTGAATACCAACTTTTACTGAAGGTACAGGAATCTTCATCTGGACATCGACTTTTTACTTGAAGATGCAGGAATCTTGTCATATGAATACCAACTTTTACTGAAGGTACAGGAATCTTCATCTGGACATCGACTTTTTACTTGAAGATGCAGGAATCTTGTCATCTGAATACCAACTTTTACTGAAGGTACAGGAATCTTCATCTGGACATCGACTTTTTACTTGAAGATGCAGGAATCTTGTCATCTGGATACCAACTTTCACTGAAGGTACAGGAATCTTCATCTGGACATCGACTTTTTACTTGAAGATGCAGGAATCTTGTCATCTGGATACCAACTTTTACTGAAGGTACAGGAATCATCATCTGGACATCGACTTTTTACTTGAAGATGCAGGGATCTGGTCATCTGGATACCAACTTTCACTGAAGGTACAGGAATCTTCATCTAGACATCGACTTTTTACTTGAATATGCAGGAATGTCTTCATAAAAGGTGTAAAATAAATACACTTTTGATCCAAATTTCATTGATTTGGGGGGTCTAAATGATTAGAGACAAAAATCAATCCAGGAATAAGCTGGAGAGAAACGGTCAACCAAGACTCTTCCTCATGAGGAATAAGCTCATCTAAGGAATTATCCTATCCAAAATGGAAAGGAAAGCTAAAGCAAAACACTCCCACGAGGGATAAACTCAGTGGGGAATTTAGAAAGGATATACACTTTTCTGCTTAGGGAAACACACGTCATCTGGAGATAGACACGACCTAATGAAGTGGGTCAAAAAGAAACATCGAGAAATGTGTATGCACATGAATAATGTAGGTGTATATGATGTAATCATGAATGAATGTCATGTATATGCTGACAAAACAGACAAAGATAGAAGTACTGGCAATGACCAAAATTTCATAGCACAATCAAGTACTCGGCAAGCCTCATTGGGGATGACAAAAGTGACTGATGGATTAAAATTTTGCTATCACACTTGAATCTCTTGGTGGGAGGGTAACACACATTTGGAGCAAAGTTCGTATCCCAACTTATTAATAATCATGAACTCCGCCTTGAAAGAGAGGGAAACAAACTTTAGGGATCACTGGGGATCATTCAAATTCAGTGTTCAATTGGGGGACATTAAATCACACATCCAAAAACCACTACATGTGAATATCTGCAAATCATGTCATGATGATAACCTGTTTTGAGCGACCGCTCGGCTCTGTACTTAGAGATTTAATCATTCCTTTTCGTGTTCACAAATTGAAAGAAAAACCTTTCGTCGTCATTTTTTTTTAACATTCAAACTTTTGGAGAGATTCGTCGAATATCGACGTAACTGCCCTATATCACATGGTTAATTAGAAGAAAACATCTTAAGAGGATTATTAAAGAAAACCTGGAATCCAAAAATGCCCCAATATCTTCAAACTCTTGGAGAGATTCATCGAATCTCGACGTATCTACCTCAGATTAACTGTATTTGTCGCAACAGAGTCTTCAAACTTCACCCCATAACAGTAAACAATCGGTGAAAGCATCACTTGGGAAAGCAACTTGTTCATGCTTTAAAGTCTTTAGGCAACATGCCCCTGAGTGTGATCATTCTTTGAAATGATTCACCAAATTCTCAATAGATGTCCAGACCTCAAAAGATTAAATTCAATCATCGATGCATATATGTAATCTTCCTTAATATCAAGCAATGTTAGCAAGCAAAAAAATGTTTATGTTGAGAATGATAATTCTAACGAAACATTCATGTTAGTCTTGAAGTTTTTATTGAACACATGCCGCAACACTTTGTGAATGAATCACTGGTTAAGATGCGTCATTGATTTTTAAAAGACATCATTCATAAGTGATACCAGCAATGATCTTTACACAACTCATGGGAGTCAGAAAACACTATCTTATCAAAGTACGCTTTCGAAATAAACATTGCTTCAATTAGGACTTTTGAGGGTTGTAACGTGGTCTGGTTCACGGTTTTCAAAAAAAGATTTAAAGGCTCAAAGTTTATTTGTACCCACCCATTCTCCATGATGTTCTTCAGTCCTACAATCAGTTAATTTAACACGAGTGTTATCCTTTTAAAAGGACGACTTTGTGACAGTTAAGGAACCAATGAGATTTTAGAGTAACAGTCACCTCTTTTCCTCATAGTCACACGAATATGTCCTTTTGATTAGGATTTATACTTTGCATTCCTTTCTTTTCACTTTTCGTGTTTGCTTTCCCTAAATTTTGCCTGGACATATTCTTTTGAATGAATTGACGGTCCAGCGGGATGCCCTAATTTTTACCTAAGTCCTTTATTTTTCAACTTACTGACTTAGCAGGCTTTTCTCCTTTTTTTTCTTTTTTTATTTTTTTGAACAAATCGTGTGATCATAAGTCATTTTAACTTGTAGAAAAGATTGTGACCGACTCGATCTTTGGTAGATGAGGGATAACCATTTTAGTTGGTCCTTAGGTGCATACTTTCTTTGAATTTTGAACACTCGGAATTAACTGAAGACTACCCTGCCCCAGGTTAAAATTTTGAGGGTTATTTATTTATTTTTAGAAAAGAAACTCCTACTTCAAAGCTCAAAAGGGGTTAACGAGGGATTATCTTCCTTATATCTCCAGTGTTTGGGAATTTGAAACAATGCCTTACATCATCAGCAAGGTTTTATTCAAAACTATACAACCAAAAATTTTGCTTTTTTTTCAATTTCATCATCCTCCCTTCAAAAGTTGCATAGACAACAAAAAAAGGAAAATTGGTATCATAATGCAGAAAAAACATTTTATGAGTGAGTACGAATGGATTACTTCAAGACAAACATACTCATTGTATTATCATTATCATTCAAAAACAAACAAGTTCTTACACACAAGCAAAGCATTATCAATCATGAAAGATTACAAAAATGAAAAGCAGAAGTGAACTAATCATCCGAGAAGACTCTCTCCATTTGGACTTGTGCTTAAGGAACATCCTTAATTTCCAGGCATCCATCAACCATGCCTTCATCCCTACTTAGGCGAATAATCTGAACATTAGGTCCATGCCTCCTTTAAAAAAAAGACACAACACGACTCTTGATCATTTTTGTACTTCAGCTTTCAAAGTAATTATCTCCTTACGAAGTTCAAGGTCTTTTACTCAATGTTTTCCATCGTCTCTTAGCTCGAGTATTGTACTGATGAGACAAATTGATTGTGAAGACCAAAAGACGGGAAAAGGACCTTGGACAACTCTTAAAAAGCAAGACCAAATGCAACATGACGCATGATATGTAAATGCTGGTTTTATTTGAATTTCAAGGAACTCAAGATATTGAATTCTAAACATCGAAGCATGAAAATAGAAAGTAGATCCAAAACTGGACCAAAGCGTCGATCGAGTTATCATCAAAATTAATCATCTATTTTGATGGATTAGGGTTTTCACCCCATCAACACCCAAGATCCATTAAGTTTGATGAAACTTATGATGTTTTACAAATAAAGATCTCTAAGTTCCTTGAAAATCGAGTATAAAACAATTTTTGTGGATGCATGAATTTATGATTCACAGTTAGAAGATTTCAAATCAACTGGATACAGAAAGATTCTGATTACTTGGCATAAAGTAGCACACAACAGGATAATTCTAAGGTTTTTTCCGACAAGGTTCTAGACACGGTTCTCAGAGTTACGAGCTCCTTTTGAAAACTTGATCATCTAGCAAATAACTTCCCATCCAACCATATTTTCAAATGAAGCCTATTCTGAGTGTGGTTTTCGCACTTACCCACAGTAATAGTTACGTTACGCAAGTTGGGCGCGAAACCACCATTTCTTAAAAGTCATGGTTCAAGGGTTTTTCTAAAGGTCCCTAGAGTCGGCAGTACGAATTGGAAATATCATAGCCCAAGTAAATAACTTACTTAGTCACAGACATCTCCTCAAATGACCTACTCCAGGCGGGGTTTTAGTACCTCCCATTTGACACTACGTCAAGCGAGTTTAATACTAGACCACCATCTTATCTTACGTATCACTCGAGCTCGGGTGTAGAGCTTTTTCTCACATGCGCCAATAATTAAGAGATTCCAACCACAATAAATGAGAAATCAAACAAAGATATAATAAAGGCAATAAATAAGCAAGTAAATAGCGCTAACAATAGTACAAGAAAAACTAAACTAGGGTTGACTCTCTTAGGTAGTCCCCAGCAGAGTCGCCAGCTGTAGCGGCCGGCCAAAAATATTCGAGTGTTTGCATATTCGAAATACAGAGTCGCCACCAAATTTTATTTATCCTAAAAGGGAAGGGAAAATAATGATAAAACCCACGAAGAAAGATAAAAGGGATAAGATAATTATCATAACCAAGATTTAGGGTTCGGGAGTCGGTTAAGCAAGGGGAAGGTATTAGCACCCCTTCACCTCCATCGTACTCGACGGGACCCATTAAGTTAGTCTTGTGATTGATTGTTAGCTTATTATCTACTTGCATTCTTTATTAGGTTGGAAAGGGACAAAATTAGGTTTTATATTATTGTGCTCGCCAAGACATTTGTATCTTGTGCCTACGTATTCCCTCGTGCAATGGGAAAGTCAGAGCAATCGTAGTTCGGGGCTACGAAATTATATTTTTTTATTGGTGTGCTTAATAAGAATCAATCCACATGATTTAAAAATTAAAAATTAAAAAAAACAAAAATATGATAAATAAAAAAATGGAGCCTAAAGATCATGTACTATCCCTTAGTCTTTTGATGAATGTCCATGAGATCAGCCGTGAAAGTCATGCTATGCTTAAAAGTCAAGGTCAAAATTTGGGGTATGACATTCATCTCAAAATCAGAATTAAAGTCTAAAGAAAAGTTTATTGAGATGCTGGCTATTTTATCCCTTGATGTGTCTGGATATTGCTGGCTATTGGATTATTCTGGTACTAACCTGAGTATTGTCAATTTGACATTAAAGATGTTAACCAAGAACCATGAAGGATGATGTCACATCTGATGTTACAACATCTCAAGATCTTCAGTTATTTTATGTATTTGCCAAGAACAGAAAGTATAAATGTGAAGAGGTAATCAGTCAGAATGACCTAGTGTGAGTAGCAAATTCTAACTGAAAAGCTGGTAAGTACTTTGACGGGAGACTTAGTACTTATTAGGTTTAGAACCTGGATGCTGAGAAGAAGTTCTTACAACCATGAGTTCTCAATTATCTTCACACATCAAAGAAGAAGGCAAGAGTCTCTGATGTGGGATACTGGTTCTGTTAAATATCTTGATGGGAGCTGGATATTTACAAAATCTGTATAAAACAACTCAGACATGTTATTGAAGATCAATTTATGGTTATACAATCACAGTTTCTTCTATTACAAGTTACAGAATGTGGCAATCAGGATCTTGTGTAGCAAGCAAACTAAGGTTTCCAAAGTTTGGAATCTATGGCAAATTCCAAATGAAGGGAACTTCAAGGACGAACATCAAAGATGTCCTAAAGTTGTATATCTCAGGGGAGTAAAAGAGTATGACGATCAACAAAGATAATGTTTTTCTACTTCTTTTCATTTGAAAAGTCTTTCAAAGACTAATCTTGAAGAAAGAAGAACAAAGTCAAACAAAATCCTCAGAACATAACTCAAGTCATGTGTATTCTCAAAGATCAGCAAAGAATATTCTTTGCATTATCATCTGACGACATGAATTGATGGTGTGTATCACTTGTTCTGATATAAGTGCATGGTCCAACCTATGCACAAGTCCACCTGGTGCAGTTTGTTCTCAAATAACATTTCTTGATTAAGACTTTGGGTAAAGTCCAGGTATGTTGTTTAAATTGCTAAGGATTATAGAGTCTTTTCCTTTTGTTTGAGTCTTGTTTGAGTCCCTCGTGTTCTTCTTTCGAATATGAGAAGTGTCTAGAGTCTAGGTTATGATTGTCAATTTGAGTCAATCATAGGGTTTAAGGGTAGTGTTCAGGCATTGTTAAGTCTGAGGTCATTCTTTACAACTGTTTGGTAAAGAATAAAGAGTCTTGTTTCGAGTCATGAACACAATTCGTTTCTTGTGTTCCAAGTCCTCTATAGAGATGTGTTATCTCTATGGATAGTCAAGAGTTTGTTTGAGTTCAAATGAACTAGTGTCTTAGGTATCAACGTCACAAAGTTCATATTCCCTAGTAGAAGGATTGGGAATATATAGAAGTTTGAAAAAGCAACATTATAGTCTAAAAGTGGCAGTTTGGACATAATGTGGATTAGAATGGGCAGGTTCTAATCTGGATGTAAGTAATGTGTTATGGCCATACACAATTACTTTCATGATGAAGACTTCACTTAGTGAAGATGACTATGAAGACAAAAGTTCTATGATTGGATCAACACAGCTAAGGATAAAGGAGAATCTCTTCTGTTCAAGGAGTATGTTAATCAATGTGTGAGATTGAAAAAAACACCTTATCAAGAAGAATTTCAAAGTATCTTAAGCAAACCATGATCTGTTTCAAACATGGTAGGGTTATGCTCAACAAAATTCCAGGAGTGGCAGTTCTGCTTGTTGAGATCGTGGCAACCTCTCTGTGTATGATTTTAGTATCAAGGAGTCATCTGTTGATCATTTCTGAAGGAGATAAGTTCTTAGACAAGGGTCTGTTGAAAAGAAAAGGGGATGAAACTTGTGGAGAATACTGGTAGTACAAATGTCACACACAATGTTATGACATTCTACTTCTGGTGTAAGTATTTATTGTGAGGAATAAAATTGCTATAATGAGTGTGTTCAGCAGGATTGTTAAACAGAGGGTGCGGCTCTTGAAGATATGAAGATGTGTCTTATATTTTCCATTCATCATTTCAAGCTTATTTCGTCTGTAGGAGCTCAAACTATCTCGGGTAATGGGAGTAACTTCTTTTGTCAAGAGAAATTTCTTGGTTAAAAATACTTTTACATCATGAAGAAAATGTGATACCTTTGTCAGTTATTTGAATGGTTCAAGTCAACCATGTGCAACTAGTAATCACTATTCCTTCTCTACACTAATGAGGTAACTGTGTACTAACAGTGTCAAGGTGTACAAAAACAACAGAAGTCTATGTCTACGACTAGTGAGTAAGTAGGGAGTCTGTTAATTGGTCCAAACGATGCTCTGTCTTAATCTTTTACGGAATCTTGGGCTATGTGCCTGAAGGAAAGAAAAGTGACAATGTCTGACATAATGTCATGACATGTTTAAAGACATTGAATCTTCACAGTCAAACAAGGAAATCTGAATTGAAGTTTATCTACACATCAGCGGTCTGTGTAAAGTTCATTCAATGACTATGCATGCACTGGTAATTCAAGATAACTCCTATAAAAAAACAGTCAAAAACTGCTTTGGAAAAAGTAAAAGCTTTTGGAACTATTTCCTAATTAACCGTTTGACCATTGATCAAGACCAAAGACCTTCGTTAATTCCTACGATATTCATTTGCTATATAATAGCATCTCCGTGAATTGCAGAAATCAAACTTTCTTAAAATGTCGTTCGTGTGTGTTCTTGTGAGTCGAGTCTGGGTTCGGTATTGTGATGGGTTGCTGTACCAAAACTATCTCAGAAAAAGAAAAACACGGGCTGGGGATGTTGATGGTCTCTACCATGGGTTTTTCTGCAATAACAATAAAGATGTTCCAATATATACAACTATCAGTATATGGATCATTTTCGTTGTGATTTGTGATCTGAGTTATGAACACAAATTGTTATTTGTGTTCTGAGTTACAAGAAGTAACGGCAAGAATCCAGTCTTGGTTTTCTTGAGAACTTGAGCTAGGAGTGGATTTGTTGACACAGACAACAAGTATCTCCCATGATTAATCGATATATCCAATAGCAATATATGACATATTGTCGGTCTTTGTCATATTATGGCTAAAAAGGGGGAGAGATACAGATGCTGATTTTGCTACTGAAAGCAAACATGACCAAGTCCTTGTTGTCTAAATTGCTGCTGACTGTTACAAGAATGGTTTTAGCCAAAATAAGCCAAAGGGGGAGATTGTTGATGCCCTGTCTGTCCTGTATTATTGTCTAATGTTTGGCTAAAACATATAATAGTAGCAAATAGTCAAAATGTGAATCTTGCAAGTTTATAAAGAACAAAACACGTACATGCAAGATGTTAGATGGAATGTCATGACATCAACTCATGACATCGCGCCTGCAGAACTGGAAGGAAGATTCAGTTTGGTTTACAACAGATACAGAATATTCTATGTGAATATTATGCAATCTTATGTGGCGCATATTTACAGGTCAAAAGAATAATTGAAGAATCAGATCAGAAGATTGAAGATTCAGGAAGAATCAGATCAGAAGATTGGATTCAGCAGTTTCTAATTTAGGAAACTCAGGATTAAAAGACCTAATTTGTAGCAGAATATTTTCTGCATATTTGTAACAACCAGAGTGCTGCGATTTGTAAGCCTAAGTCCAATTGGGATCAGGTTATAAATAGGAAACTTTGTAACCTAGTTTAGGAAGCTAACCAGCACTTAGAAAGATGTAACCATTAGGGTTAGTCGTGTAGGTGAACCTCCCAGTTTGTGGGAAGGTCACTGATTTGTCCTTCTCGAAACCTGTAGGTTAGAGAAGTGATTGTCCTCACTCGAAACCTATAGGTAAGAGTTGAGTATTGTAAGCTTGATTGAAGCTGTGAAGCAGATCAAGTATATGTTCATTGTTAATTGTGTAAATAGTTGTTGCAGGGTTGTAACAGTTAGGTATCACCATGGAGTGAGCAGAGGTTTTCTTATCTTGAATGGAGTTCTGAGATAAAGATTGCATTGGGTAGTGACTAGGTAAACCAGAGGTTGTTTATCTGTAAACCAGAGGTTGTTTATATAAAATAGTACTATTGATAGTGGAATCTTCTTCCTAGCTTGGTAGCCCCCAGAGTAGGTTAGTTAGAACCGAACTGGGTTAACAATTAACTGTGTTATTTATCTTTTGCATTGTTTGTTCAGTTATAAATGTTATGACTTTGTCTATAACATCGGGTTCAGAAGTGTTAGCTGATCCTGTACAGAACCATGTAAAAATTATAATCTGGTTATGTATGCTGAACATATGTGATCCCAGGTATCATTGACTCTTTCCTAAGAGTAATCAGATAATGAGGGATCCTTGTATTTTGCTGGTGCTACATTAATAACAAATCAGATGTCTTGACACCAGGATTGACATCCGAGTCTGTCATACCATAATTTTCACTAACAAGTGGTTTCACGAGCACTGGTGTATCCAGTGCTTTGCATATAGCTTTTTAGAAAATGGAGAACAGTCCAAAAGTGGATTACAATAGAGCGCCTGTTTTTACCGTTGAAAACTATAGTTATTGGAAACATTGTATGTGTGTGCATATCAATTCTGTTGATAGAAAAATATGGAAGGTCATCCTTGAAGGTCCTATGGAAATAACCATGACCAATAAGGCGGGCGTCACCATACCTAAACCGGAAGCACAATGGATTGAAAAAGATGAGAAAGATTATGCTTATGATTGAAAAGCTAGAAACATGATTATAGCATCTCTAGGGGTTGATGAGTATTTTCGTGTCTCACATTGTGCTTCTGCTAAGGCGATGTGGGAAGCATTACAAGTCACCCATGAGGGAACTAATGATGTCAAACTAGCTAGAATCAATACCTTAACGTAAGAATTTGATCTCTTTCACATGAAGCATGGTGAAACCATTGCTCAAAAGCAAAAGAAATTCTCCCACCTAATCAATCGTTTACACACACTCGGTCATATTACTTCCAATGTTGTTGCTATTAACCAAAGTTTTGAGATGTCTTAATAGGGAATGGCAACCTAAGGTCACGGCGATCAAGAAAGCCAACGATATCATGACATTGGATCTTACTAAATTGTTTGGAAAGATTCAAGAACATGAGCAAGATCTCGTAAATCTCAAGAAGCATGAAAAGAAGGAGAAGAAAGAGAAGTCAAGGGACACAAAAAAGAAGTCAATCGCGTTAAAGGCTTCAAGCTCTAAGTCATCCACCAAGGATTCTTGTAAAAGTGACTCAAGTGATGATGGCGAAAGTCCATATGAAGACATGGGTCTATTCATAAGAAAGTACTATAGATATCTCTGGAAGAATGAAATTCAACATTCGAATAAGAACTTCATCAACTATAGACGTCAAGACAAACCAAATAAGCAAGATGAAAGTAAGAAAACTAAGTCAAGAGGATCATGCTACAATTATGGTAAACCCGGTCACTACAAGCCAGATTCTCCATTGCTCAAGAAAGACAAAGCCAAGGATAAGTTCCAAAAGAAATAAAATAAATCTAGGAGAGCATACATTGCTTGGGAAACTGATAGTGAACCTTCAAGCAAAGGCGGTTCTAGTGATGAAGAAGAAATTGTCAACCTGTGTCTTATGGCTCATCAAAAGAAGAAAAAGAATGTGGAATGTCTTGAGTCTATTGAGAGAAGATGGTTTCTTGATAGTGGGTGCTCAAGATACATGACGTGTGACATTTCTTTATTCTTTAACTTTATGGCTAAGAAGAAAGGATTTGTAACCTATGGTGATAACAACAAGGGTGCGATACTCGAAAAAGGTAGCGTAGATATTTCATCTTCTATCACTATCTTAGACGTCCTTTTAGTTGAAGGTCTTAAACACAATCTTATTAGCATTAGTCAATTGTGCGACAAAGGATACAAAGTAACTTTTTCAAAATAGAATTTCACAATTGAAAACAATGATAAGAAAGGTGATGCGTTTAATGGCTTGAGGGTAAATAATGTATACATGCTTGACTTGAATGAAGTATCGTTGACCGGCACTAAATGTCTTGTCTCCATGAGTGAGGACTCATGGCTTTGGCATAAGCATTTAACACATATCAACTTTGACTTGTTAAATAAAGTAGTTTCAAAAGATCTAGTAGTTGGATTACCCAAAATAAAATTTTCAAAAAATCACTTATTTGATGTGTGCCAAATGGGGAAGCAAACAAGGATCTCATTTAAGTCTAAAAATATTGTTTCTACATTGAGACCCCTTGAACTCCTCCATATGGACCTTTTTGGGTTATCTAGAATACAAATTCTAGGTGGAAATTACTATGGGGTTGTTGTAATACGGTGATCTGACTTTATTTGAAATGTCGCGGTAAGCAAGAGTCGCCACCGACTTTTATTTTATCCAATTATAGAAAGGCTAAAAGAACAGGAAAAGACCTTTGAAAGATTTTGAGTTCGGGGGGTAAGTTATACAAAGGGAAGGTGTAAGGCACCCTTTGCATCCATGGTTATCCATGGGCTCTTAATTGCTTAGCTCACTTGTTTGTTTGAAAAGTTTGAAGTGTCGTGTGTGAATAGTAAAAAGATTTCGTTAAGGACTTTAGCTTGTAAATAAGCGTAGCCTTGTTTAAAAGTATTTGAAAAGGAGGTGTGAAAAGGATTTTTGATTTTAGAGCAAGCAATTAGTAGCAAATACCCTAAGTTTGAAAAATCGTTCTTTTAGCTTTTCGAGCGAAAGGGTCTATCCATACCATGAGAGGGCAGGAAATCTTTCAATTGGATGTTAAGGGTCATCGAGAAAAGTATCATTCGCCATAAGACTGTCCCTTTCCATAAAGAAGGCAGATAGTCTAAGGGAAGGATATAATAGTCATTTAATATTTGTAGGCATCATGCGAGGATACCTTAGCAATTGGGACAATCATCTTTTACCGAGGCAACTTCGAGGGACTAGATGATTCTTTTTCTTTAAGGCAACCTTGCTTTAGGTATCCTCGGAATCGAGGGACGTGACTATTTAGTGCAATTAGAGGCAACAGGCAACAGATGAATAAGGCAACAGGCAACAAAAAGGGTTACCCTAAAGGTGTGTGGGTGCAACAATCACGTGGTTAACTTCGATGATATTTATCTTATAATTAGTGATCTAAGTTATTTAAGGCTTGCACTCCCTAGGATTAATAACCACGCAATTAATATTACGGAAATTAAAGGTAGAAAATAAATTCCTACGCTATTACAATAAACACCTGCGGGGATGGGGAATTACAATAAAAACCTGTAGGGGAATGCAGAAATTAAAAGGCGGAAAGTAAAGGCAGAAAATAAGAGGGAACAATAATTAGTTTTAAAATCTTTATCTTGAGCCTTGATCTTCTTCGAACCTTCGATCGATTGACTCTGAAAATCTGAGAATCAAACAGAAAATAATAGGGATGAGTGTAGGCGGAGTTCTTTAACATTTGAAAGTAAACCCTAATGTATATTTTATAAGGCAAAAATAAATAATATTTAAAATAATAATTAAATAGGGACTTAGCTTTTTGATTGGCATGACGCGTGGTCGGAGGATACTGGGGTAACCCTGAAAATTTGCACGAAAGAAAAGAATTTTTAGTGTATGAATGATCTACAAACCTTAATTGATTAAAGATCTATAAACCCTAAAAAGAAAACTTATTGTGACCTAAAGAGTTTATAAGGCTTAAAAGTGCGTTAGTGGATAACACCTACCAATAACAGTGATTAGTGATCATGATAAAAATAAGGGTTTAAGGCATAAATTAATTAGCCCAAAATTAAATTACTAACCCAAAATAATTATTAGTGTAAAAACCTTAACTTAATTAATTAAAAAAACATGTGAAAAGTAATATCTTTTTTATTATAAAACAATTATTATTTTTTTAATGTTATGAGGAAAAAAAACGAATCTTCGATTAAACAAAATAAATAGTTAAATAAAATTATTATAAAAAATGTTTTAAAAGAAATAAATTAAAAGAAGAAATAAATAATAAGGTATAAATAAAAATAAAATAAAATAAAAAGAAAAAAGAAATTGAAAAATAACTTAGCTTGATCTGGTGTGGCACCTCTGTGAGAGTCTATGGTGCGCTGCACCTTCAGAAGTATTCGATCCAGTGCCATGGAGATCTAATGACTGAGGAGCGAAGGTGTATGGTGGTCTTCTTTAGGCAGCGCGTGTGGGATCTAAAAACAAATCAAGTCAATAAAATATATTGTGACCTGGGGATCGAACCCAGGTGGTCTTGGTTAACAAGAAACACGCCTAGCCAATATACTGAAAATGAATCGCTGTTAGTGGATGCACAAGTAAACGATATAAAATAAAACTAAAGTCAAAAGTCAGTGGCATTCAAAAGTTGTGCACGTGGGTCCCAGGGCTACTTTGACCAACGAATCCCAACGCTTTAATATGACAGATCACCTTCTTCTTCTTTATCGAACCTACACAAGAAAGAGATCCAGAATGGCTGCTAATTTAACTAGGGATTAGCTGCGAAAATATGCAGCGTATTCGTAGCAAACCACGCCCTCCCATTAACCTGCGAAATATGATCAATCAAAACACGTTAATAACCCAGATATAACAATTAAGCCCCCCTGAGTTCAAATATGGCTCTCGTTTTGTCTAAAAGCGTTAAATCTGAATAAAACACATTGGAGTAGGGAAAACGAAATGCACATATATATGGGATGACATGAACACGATGCAACCGATTTACCTGTTATGGGACATCATTAATAGACCAGTACCACTATATATTACCTTGTGAATGGAATGGGACGATTGGTTTGGCTTGAAACCTGCTTGAACTCGTGACATGAATTTTGCACTTTTCTTTGATTTTTGCAACCTTAGAAACCCTTGTTCATTCCTCTTCAATTCGTCCTCCCCTAGTCTGATCTTGTTAAGTATATATATATAGGGGGAGAATTAGGGCAAGATATTTGGAAAGAGATCAAAAGATTTGTGAGAAAAGATTGAGAAAAAATTTGATTTAAAATCTCATGGAATATTGCTATATTTGTTTCAATCTTTTCTCAATCAAATATATTTTGAATTACTTGGGCCCCAAGGATGATTTTTGAATGGGAAGATTGAATCATATACCACCTTGATCTTTATTTTATTTTCTCTTGATTTAATCTAAATAAAATCAAAAATAAATAAAATAAAAACCAAAACCATGCATGAACGAAATTCCTTGGTCTTCAAGGTGCTTCTTGGGCTTTTATATGATCCAAAATAAATCCCCATGATTTAATTCATTATTCTTGGTATTTTTCTTAATTTATTTGCTATTTAAATGAATAAACTTCAAATAAATATAAATTAAAATTCCAAAAATATTAGAATGGTTTTATAGGTCCTTATTTGGGTCAAGATCATGTTTGAAGTTCAGAACTTAGGCCCATTAGTCAAGAAACTCAAAATTGTCCAATTAGGGTTTCATGTTCTTCTTGAATTTCGCCCAACTTGTGCAAGTCATAACTCCTTCATTTTTTATTGTATGGAAGTGTTCTTGATATTTTTAGAAAGCTTAGAGTGTACTCTAAATGATGCTTTTGGTTTCATCTCAATTAAATATTCCATGCTCAAGTTATGAGCTTTGACCCAAAAGGTGTTTTCGTTGACTTTTTTGGAGGACCTGTAATGTATTGGTCCATATCTCCCATATGGTGCATTTCTAGCCTTGGCATGTGAGAGACAAAGTTCTAGAGAATTCAATTTCCTTAAAATTGAGCTTTGGATGGAAAATTTCTGATGTTCCATGTGGGAGTTATGGCTGGTCAAAGTTCAGTTGACTTTCTCATATGAAAACCCTAATTTAGAAACTTTTGAAATTGTTGATTTTTTATCTTTCCTTGATGAACCATGATCAATCCTTGATCAAATGGTGAATGTTACTTCAAAATGATGATGTTGACCAAAAATCAGAAGCTTTGACTGTGATTTGACCATAGTTTGACTTTTAGGTCAACCAGTCGATTATTGATCGTTTGAGCAGTTGACTGAACAATCCTATGAATCAGAGCTTGAAACTTGGCATGAGGATCCTTTAAGGTATATGAGAGGTTATGAAGTCCACTTGAATTGTCAGAAACTGATTTTTCTTGAAGAGAAGCAAAACCCTAGTTGTGGGTTGTTTGTTTAGGAGAGTGTGCATCCACTTAGATCTTGAGCTGTTGAGCTTGAGTATAAAAATGTGGTGGGCAAATTTTGGGGTATGACAGCTGCCCCTATTCAATCTTCTTATACCTGAGGATGTAGATTGACATATGTGCCTGTCGGAATCTGAAGGTAGAAGAGGATTGAACACTAGAATACCCAGGAGTTTGCCCTAGCTGAAGTAGGGACTTTTTGTAGGAGATGGGCTTAAAGATGCCATCCAAGCAGAGTATTATCGGAGATAGGCTTAAAGATGCCATCCAAGCAGAGTATTATCGGAGATAGGCTTAAAGATGCCATTTGGATTCTTGGGATTTGATTGTGATGGGCTTAAAGATGCCATTTGTCCCGATAAGTTTTGAAAGTCAGAATGAATCGTATGTTAGATTATATCTGAATTTGAAGTGTGGAGAAGTAGTTGTTGAATGTTAATCGTGTCATTTCTGTTCGTAGTAACAGAATTTAGACTTTGAAATTTGATTGCGTCTACCTCGTTTGAGATGATAGAGCTATATCTTGGAAGGTTGATCGTGTCAGCACTGTTCGTAGTAACTGAATTAGATCTTGGAGAGATGATCGGGTCTACACCGTTCGTGATGATAGAATTAGATCTTGTAAATAGAATACCATAACGGGTCATACATTAGACCATATATGATAGAGGACGTCAGAACCAGTCATGCATTAAACCATATCTGAAGGAGAATATTAGATCATATCTGTTGGAGGGTGTCAGAATGAGTCATACATTAGACCATATCTGAGGAAGGATACCAGAACGAGTCGTACATTAGACCATATCTGAGGAAGGATACCAGAACGAGTCATACATTAGACCATGTCTAGAAGTAGGACATCAGAACGAGTTATTCATTAAACCATATCTGAAGGAGAATACCAGAACGAGTCATACATTAGACCATATCTGATGAAGGATGTCAGAACGAGTTATTCATTAAACCATATCTGAAGGATAATGCCAGAACGAGTCATACATTAGACCATATCTGACTGAGGATACCGGAACGGGTCATACATTAGACCATATCTGATAGAGAATGCTTGCACATTAGAGTTGATAAGTTATTTGATGAAGTTTTGGAATGTAAAAGGCTTGTCAGAATGAATCTTCAGCTCGATTATATCTGAGAGGAATGCTTGTCGAGGCGGAACCTGAAAACAAAGTTAGAAATATGCAATGTCATGATGCATGTATTATATGACGAGTCTCTCCAAATAAATGAGAAACCCGTATGTTTATCATGAAGTAATGTATGCAATGTATGAATATGTATGTGATGTATATGATGTATGACTGATGTTGTTCTGAGAAAATAAATCTATGTATCATTGTGACTTGGATATTTGATCTTGTTTTGAAGATGTGTAGCTGGGGATTTATGATTTCTGCTTGGGGATGGAAACGATTTGAATGATTCGTCTTGATGTACCCTGAATGGGGATAAGAGAGATGAATAACCCTGTTTGGAGAAGAGAATAGTATAGGGGAACCGGCAGTGTCAAAGATGTAAACTCAGTTGAGGAACTAAGTCTTTGTTGGGACGAGAACATTTGAAGATATCTTCTTAATGATTACTCTGTGGGGGTATGATCTTGTGAAACCGGCTTTGTGGGAAGGCATGGATGATTTGAATATTGCCCCCAGTGATTTATAGCTCTTGCTATTCTTGGACTTATATTGATTAGGACGCACCACTGAGTATTGATCAAGACGTCAAACTGGACTTGCATAGATTTGCCCCTGCTAGTAGTGACTTTGGAAAGATTCGCCTCACGAGGACTTTATGAGATGTGTACTATGGGAGACATGCCCCTAGTAATCATAGGCCCAGGACAATGTCCCATGTTGATTGGGAAGTAGCTTCAGATCTACTTGGATGCATGCCCCTGATTGTTTTGGCATCTTTGAGATATTCTCAGAATCTTGACTTGATTGCCCCAGATTGATCGGGAAAAACGTGCCATGCCCCTTGTATACGTTGACTTCTAGTCAACTGAGTTAGTTATAAGAGATGCTGCTGCTGGAATAGTTTCATCTGTCGGGATGACTTTTAATCATTAGTTGTACCCTGTATAGATTCTTTCTGATGCTAACACTTGAAATTATGTAGCAGAATATGTTTAATAATGAATTCATGAGATGCAATGCATACGTCTTGTCTTGAGTTTTTTTTTGAAAAACATTAAAATAAGAGATGTAAAAACGTGATATTTGTAAAAACGCGATGTTTGTAAAAACAGGATATCAACTCAGCATTTATGGCAAATCTTAAGGAGTCAGGATACCCTTTTGGTGACAGTATGCTTTCGAACTAACCATGCTTCAGTTAGGACTTTCAAGGGTTGTAACGTGGCTTGGTTCACGATTTAAGAAACAAAGGACAACAGCTCAAAATTTATTTGTACCCATCCCCATCTTCGTGATGTTCTTCGATCCTATGCTCAGTTAACTTTGTGTTTAAGTCTTTTAGCAAAGTTTGATGATGGTTAAAGTATCAGAAGTTGATTCGGACAGGCATTCGACCTTCTTTTTGTAATTCTTTTTTCTTTTGTCGAGGATTTGTAATGACCTCTTTTTGACCTTGTTGCCCCTAACCTTTGCCTGAACTGTTTATTTTGAGATTACAGTCAGCGGGATACTTTGATTTTTTATAAGTCTCCTTCATAGGTTTTGACTTAACATCTTTTTCTTTTTTGGTGGACATTGACTGCCTGTCTTAATGGTTGCGGGAACCCATCATTATTTGTATAAACAATAGCTAGCACAATTGAGTTAACTGAGTAACTACCCTGCCCCAGGTTATGATTAAGGGTTTAATTTGTATGAGAAAGAACTTCTACTTCTTCGGCTCAAAAGGGGTTGACGAGGGATTAACATCCTTATATCTTCACTGTTTGGGAATTGAAACAATGCCTACATCGTCAACATAGTCCGTTCAAAAGCATACTATATGAGGTTGCGGTATCATTTTCGTCATCCTCCCTTAAAAGGTTCACAGCTTTAGCGAGAGTTAAATATCACAAAATATATGCAAAGTAAAAGACATAATTTAAAATGAGTGATAGCGAAATAAATTATTCAAGACAAACATATGCGATGCACTGGTGATGATTATTAAAGCAGATAATGTCTATCATAAGTCGAATGTTTAAACAAACAGAAAAAGAAATTGCAACTGAAAGTAAAACTAATGATCTTAAAGTTCACCCTTCTAGCCATCCACAGTATTAGCACTCTTGTTGTGATTAGGCATGGTTGGAGGAGAGTCGAACTCGATTTCTTTCGTGTCGATCATATCCTGGATTTTGTTCTCCAATGGCCAACAATCATTAGTTTCATGTCCAATGCTGTCGGAGTGATAAGCGCATCTTGCGTTAGGATTATATTGATGAGATGAGGTATTAGGCTTCAGAGGAGGATCCTTTAAATTAATCAACCCTGCTTTCAGCAACTGTTGTAACGCTTCAGCCAAAGTTATGTTGATCTTTGTGAATTGTCTTTTAGATGCGCCTTGTTTACGTTGGTTTCCCTTTTGTCGTACCAGCACTTGATTAAAGGCTAGGACTGCTCCCACGGTATTGTATTCATTCCTCTCATTGTGCTCCTTCTTTATGGTATTAGAATATGTAGCCACTTGAATTTTACCGCTTCGGATACCGCTTTCAACACGTTCCCCAGTCAGTATGAGGTCAGTGAAACTAGATGAGGAACTTCCCAGTAAGTGGCTGTAGAAAGGACCAGTTAGTGTACTCATGAACATGTCATTTAACTCTCGGTCAGTCGAGGGAGGTTGAACTCTGCCTGCCAGGTCTCTCCATTTTTGAGCGTACTCCTTGAAACTTTCCTTCGGCCCCATAGACATACTTTGTAGTTGCATGCGGGTTGGCGCAAGGTCAGAATTGTATTGGTATTGCACATAGAAAGCAGTTGCCAAATATTCCCATGTATGGATGTTGGTACCCTCCAGTTGATAGTACCATTCGAGTTGTGTTCCAGATAAGCTTTCTTTAAAGAAATGGATCCAGAGCTTCTTATCAGCAGTATGAGGCTGAATCTTTCTCACATAAGACCTCAAGTGTAGTTTAGGACAAGAGACTCCATCATACTTGGCAAAGGTCGGAGTCTTGAACTTCGGAGGGATAACAACTCCAGAGATGAGTCCTATTTCCTCAAAATCTAACCCAGGTATCTGTTGAATTTCCATGGCTTTCATACGTTCTTCCAACAGCTTGTATTTGTCATCAGGATGTTCATCCTCATGGTGATAGTCCTCTTCTTCTTCAGAGGGCTTGGTAGAATCATGGTTACTTTTTGCATCAGTTTTAATACTAACATCATCATCTTGTTCATCTTCGTCGTCACTGTCTTCAGAGACTCCGGCTTCCCTGAGTTGCAAGATCGGTCTAAGCTTTTTCCCCAGAATCTTCTTGCCTTTCTTCTTCTTTATAGTCAGCATGGTTTTCAGCTCTTCTTGCCCCTTGGCTAAGTTCAAAATCAAGGCTTGGAACTCGGCATTTTGAGCTTTGAGATCCTTAACTGATTGTTCGAGATTCATGATGCTGAAATAAACAGCGAGGAAGGATGAGAAACCCATCATAGAAAACCTGTTATGCGATGTTATGAATGCAAATGCAATGTTTTCAAGGATCTTTAGGAATTTAGTTAGGACGCTAGAAAATGATTAGGTCACGTCTTTGTTTGAAGAACATTGGCTTTCGTCTTTAAGCGTCCTTCTTTGAGAATTAAGCTCACCATATCGAGTGGGTCATCGCCTCTGATTCAGGATACTTCTGAATTTGAAGGTACATGGCTAGAGGAAATTAAATCCTATTGCCCCTTGATAAGTACTACGTCTTTGAATTGGAAGGCATATGGCCAAAGGAAAAATAAATCCTCTTGCCCCTAGATATAGATTCAGTCCTTGATAAGAGTACCTGAAATCGTGCACCCTAAATCCCTAAGATCCTTGAAAGGGTTAGTAGACATGCAATGTTATGATGTCATGATGTCATGTGGATGTAATGCATTAAGTAAATCATAAGGGTAATAAGGACGAAATGTCCTACAAGCAAATCCTGCAAGAAGACCCAAAGGGTTAGTAGCAAGCACAGAGAAGTCACACAAGTGTACTTAGGTTTAAAGGCTTGCATGAAGTCCGTAGGTAAGTACCCTCCCCACTGAAGTTTAGTTAGTTCAACCCGTCCTAGAATAGTAACCGGGTTCTATGGTGCTCATATCCCTAATCTTTCTCACGGGCATTGTCTCAACATGGCACTCGATCGGCCAGCCAAAAGCATCCCTAGAGTCCAATCTCAATGAGTGTAGCATCGAGTATCAACCGACTTCAGTCAGGAATCCAAAGCCAGCTATCTTGCTACTTCCTATAGGCCAAAGTCAAGTTCAACTAAGGTTCTAAGGGCGAATTAGTGCTTATGACACCACGCGGTAGCCAAATGTCTCCTCGATCATATTCAAGGGCCATCAGGACAAACCAAAGCGTCGCACTAATGGTGGCTACTAGTTCAACCATAACGATACATGTCGTACATCCTCCCTGGTCTCTTGCCACATACCTAAGGTACACTAGATCCGGGTATAGGATCTTTCACACGGCAGAATACCCAAAACAGCCTTTAAAGATAAAGCAAACAAGTCAAACAAATTTAAAGTGATCCTAGCTCTAAGGTAACCCCTCTTTTATTTGAAAAGATCCCCAACAGAGTCGCCAGTTCTGTAATACGGTGAACTGACTTTATTTAAAATGTCGCGGTAAGCAAGAGTCCCCATCGACTTTTATTTTATCCAATTATAGAAAGGCTAAAAGAACAGGAAAAGACCTTTGAAAGATTTTAAGTTTGGGGGGTAAGTAATACAAAGGGAAGGTGTAAGGCACCTTTTGCATCCATGGTTATCCATGGGCTCTTAATTGCTTAGCTCACTTGTTTGTTTGAAAAGTTTGAAGTGTCGTGTGTGAATAGTAATTCGTTAAGGACTTTAGCTTGTAAATAAGCATAGCCTTGTTTAAAAGTATTCAAAAAGGAGGTGTGAAAAGGATTTTTGATTTTAGAGCAAGCAATTAGTAGCAAATACCCTAAGTTTGAAAAATCGTTCTTTTAGCTTTTCGAGCGAAAGGGTCTATCCATACCATGAGAGGGCAGGAAGTCTTTCAATTGGATGTTAAGGGTCATCGAGAAAAGTATCATTCGCCATAAGACTGTCCCTTGCCATAAAGAAGGCAGGTAGTCTAAGGGAATGATATAATAGTCATTTAATATTTTTAGGCATCATGCGAGGATACCTTAGCAATTGGGACAATCATCTTTTACCGAGGCAACTTCGAGGGACTAGATGATTCTTTTTCTTTAAGGCAACCTTGCTTTAGGTATCCTCGGAATCGAGGGACGTGACTATTTAGTGCAATTAGAGGCAACAGGCAACAGATGAATAAGGCAACAGGCAACAAAAAGGGTTACCTTAAAGGTGTGTGGGTGCAACAATCACGTGGTTAACTTCGATGATATTTATCTTATAATTAGTGATCTAAGTTATTTAAGGCTTGCACTCCCTAGGATTACTAACCACGCAATTAATATTGCGGAAATTAAAGACAGAAAATAAATTCCTAAGCTATTACAATAAACACCTGCGGGGATGGGGAATTACAATAAAAACCTATAGGAGAATGCAGAAATTAAAAGGCGGAAAGTAAAGGTAGAAAATAAGAGGGAACAATAATTTGTTTTAAAATCTTTATCTTGAGCCTTGATCTCCCTCGAACCTTCGATCGATTGACTCTGAACATCTGAGAATCAAACAGAAAATAATAGGGATGAGTGTAGACGGAGTTCTTTAACATTTGAAAGTAAACCCTAATTTATATTTTATAAGGCAAAAATAAATAATATTTCAAATAATAATTAAATAGGGACTTAGCTTTTTGATTGGCATGGCGCGTGGTCGGAGGATACTGGGGTAACCCTGAAAATTTGCACGAAAGAAAAGAATTTTTAGTGTATGAATGATCTACAAACCTTAATTGATTAAAGATCTATAAACCCTAAAAAGAAAACTTATTGTGATCTAAAGAGTTTATAAGGCTTAAAAGTGCGTTAGTGGATAACACCTACCAATAACAGTGATTAGTGATCATGATAAAAATCAGGGTTTAAGGCATAAATTAATTAGCCCAAAATTAAATTACTAACCCAAAATAATTATTTGTGTAAAAACCTTAACTTAATTAATTAAAAAAACATGTGCAAAGTAATATCTTTTTTATTATAAAACAATTATTATTTTTTTAATGTTATGAGGAAAAAAATCGAATCTTCGATTAAACAAAATAAATAGTTAAATAAAATTAATATAAAAAATGTTTTAAAAGAAATAAATTAAAAGAAGAAATAAATAATAAGGTATAAATAAAAATAAAATAAAATAAAAAGAAAAAAGAAATTGAAAAATAACTTAGCTTGATCTGGTGTGGCACCTCTGTGAGAGTCTATGGTGCGCTGCACCTTCAGAAGTATTCGATCTAGTGCCATGGAGATCTAATGACTGAGGAGCGAAGGTGTATGGTGGTCTTCTTTAGGCAGCGCGTGTGGGATCTAAAAACAAATCAAGTCAATAAAATATATTGTGACCTGGGGATCGAACCCAGGTGGTCTTGGTTATCAAGAAACACGCCTAGCCAATATACTGAAAATGAATCGCTGTTAGTGGATGCACAAGTAAACAATATAAAATAAAACTAAAGTCAAAAGTCAGTGGCATTCAAAAGTTGTGCACGTGGGTCCCAGGGCTACTTTGACCAACGAATCCCAACGCTTTAATATGACAGATCACCTTCTTCTTCTTTATCGAACCTACACAAGAAAGAGATCCAGAATGGCTGCAAATTTAACTAGGGATTAGCTGCGAAAATAGGCAGCGTATTCGTAGCAAACCACGCCCTCCCATTAACCTGCGAAATACGATATATCAAAACACGTCAATAACCCATATATAACAATTAAGCCCCCCTGAGTTCAAGTATGGCTCTCGTTTTGTCTAAAAGCACTTGGAAAGGCGAATCCGAAGAGGAACTCCATTGTGCCCTAACAATGGCGCCTTCTGATTTAAGCGTCCAAGCATTGATTTAATGGCTCCAATCTGTTATAAGCTTCATCACGAACTCATCCAAAGCGTTAAATCTGAATAAAACACATTGGAATAGGGAAAACGAAATGCACATATATATGGGATGACATGAACACGATGCAACCGATTTACCTGTTATGGGACATCATTAATAGACCAGTACCACTATATATTACCTTGTGAATGGAATGGGACGATTGGTTTGGCTTGAAACCTGCTTGAACTCGTGACATGAATTTTGCACTTTTCTTTGATTTTTGCAACCTTAGAAACCCTTGTTCATTCCTCTTCAATTCGTCCTCCCCTAGTCTGATCTTGTTAAGTATATATATAGGGGGAGAATTAGGGCAAGAGATTTGGAAAGAGATCAAAAGATTTGTGAGAAAAGATTGAGAAAAAATTTGATTTAAAATCTCATGGAATATTGCTATACTTGTTTCAATCTTTTCTCAATCAAATATATTTTGAATTACTTGAGCCCCAAGGATGATTTTTGAATGGGAAGATTGAATCATATACCACCTTGATCTTTATTTTATTTTCTCTTGATTTAATCTAAATAAAATCAAAAATAAATAAAATAAAAACCAAAACCATGCATGAACGAAATTCCTTGGTCTTCAAGGTGCTTCTTGGGCTTTTATATGATCCAAAATAAATCCCCATGATTTAATTCATTATTCTTGGTATTTTTCTTAATTTATTTGCTATTTAAATGAATAAACTTCAAATAAATATAAATAAAATTTCCAAAAATATTAGAATGGTTTTATAGGTCCTTATTTGGGTCAAGATCATGCTTGAAGTTCAGAACTTAGGCCCATTAGTCAAGAAACTCAAAATTGTCCAATTAGGGTTTCATGTTCTTCTTGAATTTCGCCCAACTTGTGCAAGTCATAACTCCTTCATTTTTTATTGTATGGAAGTGTTCTTGATATTTTTAGAAAGCTTAGAGTGTACTCTAAATGATGCTTTTGGTTCCATCTCAAATAAATATTCCATGCTCAATTTATGAGCTTTGACCCAAAAGGTGTTTTCGTTGACTCTTTTGGAGGACCTGTAATGTATTGGTCCATATCTCCCAGATGGTGCATTTCTAGCCTTGGCATGTGAGAGAAAAAGTTCTAGAGAATTCAGTTTCCTTCAAATTAAGCTTTGGATGGAAAATTTCTGATGTCCCATATGGCTGGTCAAAGTTCAGTTGACTTTCTCATATGAAAACCCTAATTTAGAAACTTTTGAAATTGTTGATTTTTTATCTTTCCTTGATGAACCATGATCAATCCTTGATCAAATGGTGAATGATACTTCAAAATGATGATGTTGACCAAAAATCAGAAGCTTTGACTGTGATTTGACCATAGTTTGACTTTTAGGTCAACCAGTCGATTATTGATCGTTTGAGCAGTTGACTGAACAATCCTATGAATCAGAGCTTGAAACTTGGCATGAGGATCCTTTAAGGTATATGAGAGGTTATGAGGTCCACTTGAATTGTCAGAACCTATGAGGTCCACTTGAATTGTCAGAACCTGATTTTTCTTGAAGAGAAGCAAAACCCTAGTTGTGGGTTGTTTGTTTAGGAGAGTGTGCATCCACTTAGATCTTGAGCTGTTGAGCTTGAGTATAAAAATGTGGTGGGCGAATTTTGGGGTATGACAGTTGTCATAGTAGATGATTTCTCTAGGTTTTGTTGGACTATTTTCTTGGCTAGAAAAAGTGACACTTTTTCCATATTTGAAAAGTTTTCCAAAATGTCTCAAAACAAGTTAAACACTAGCATTGTTACTATCCGGAGCGATCACAGAGGTGAATTTGAAAATCACCTCTTTGAAGAATTTTGTGAAAAACATGGCATTGATCATAACTTTTCCACACCATGGACTCCACAATAAAATGGAGTAGTGGAACGTAAAAATCGTATTTTAGAAGAACTTGGAAGAACTATGATCAATGAACACGGTCTTCCTAAATATTTTTGGACCGATGCCATAGATACGGCTTGTAATGTTTTGAATAGGATTCTAATAATTCCTATTCTTAACAAAACTCCATACGAGCTTTTAAAAGTTAGGAAGCCTAATATCTCACATTTTCATGTCTTCATATGTTAATGCTTTATGTTAAATAATGGAAAAGAAAATATTGGTAAATTTGATTCAAAAGCGGATGAAGATATCTTCCTCGGATACTCTCACTCTAGTAAAGCATTTAGAGTATACAATAAGAGGTTACATATTGTTGAAGAATCCATACATGTTTCCTTTGATGAATCTTGTCTGAAATTGGTCAAAAAAATTATTGTTTTTTTATGGTGCAGGTGTATCTTCAGAGAGTATACTAAAAGATTTGGATGTAAAAGGTGTTGAAAAGAATGATGGCCTTATATCAGAGAAAGTTGAGGAGAAATCAGATCAAATACCCAAAGAAAAGGTGGAAGATCATCAAAGTAATAAAAGTGATACCCCTTTTGAATGGGAATCCTCTAAGGATAATCCCATCAACTATATTCTAGGAGATATATCAAAGGGAGTTACCACTAGGTCCAAGATAAGTAAATTTTGTTATCGTTTTGCTTTTGTTTCTCAAATTAAGCCTAAAAACTCCAAAGATGCCTTACTCGATGAACATTGGTTCTTGGCTATGAAAGAGGAACAAAATCAATTCAAGAGAAATGAGGTTTGGGACCTTGTCCTTCCTCCGCGAGACCATCGGGTAATCGGTTCCAAATGGGTGTTTAGGAACAAGTTAGACAAAAATGGAATTATAACTTGCAACAAGGCCCATCTTGTTGCTAAAGGGTATAACCAAGAGGAAGGAATCTATTATGAGGAGACTTATGCTCCGGTCGCCCAACTCGAGGATATACGCCTTTTTCTTGCATATGCATGTTCACAAAACTTCAAATTATTTCAAATGGATGTTAAGAGTGCCTTTCTAAATGGCTATATAAATGAAGAGGTGTATGTATCTTAACCTCCCGATTTTGAAAATTTTGAGTATTCTAACTATGTTTATAAACTCAAACGTGATTTGTATGGTATTAAACAAACCCCTAGGGCTTGGTACGAGCGTCTTAGAAAATTCTTACTAGATCAAGGATTATCAAGAGGGAAATTTGATACAACTTTTTTATTAAGCGTCAAGGAAAATACTCTATTTTAGTTCAAGTTTATGTAGACATTATTTTAGGGTCTACTAACATGTCCTTGGTCAAGGAATTATCTAAGCTAATGCAGGGAGAATTTGAGAAAAGTATGATGGGGGAGTTAAACTATTTCCTCAGACTTCAAATCAAGCAACTCGAGGAAGGGACTTTTGTGTGCCAAATGAAGTATTGCCATGAGCTACTCAAGTGCTTCGATATGGCCAACTCCAAGGTTATTGTCACTCCTATGCCTACCGTGGTAAATTTAGACCGGTATGAACATGGTAAGCCGATCGATGTAAAAAAGTATATAGGTATGATTGGCTCTCTTCTTTACCTTACCTTTTCTCATCTCGGTATGCATGTGTGCCGGATTTCAATCATGTCCTAAGGAGTCGCATTTAAAATTCGTAAAATGCATACTTAGATACATTTATGGTAATTCAAAGTATGATCTTTGGTTCTCCAAGGGAAGTGATTACTCTTTGGTTGGATATTTTGATTCTGATTTTGCCGGTTGCAAATCGGATAGGAAGCGCACTAGTGGGATGTGTCACTTCTTTTAAAATTTCTTAGTAAGTTAGCATATCAAAAAGCAAGTTTTCGTTGCTTTGTCAACTGCTGAGACGCAATACGTCGTTGCCAGTAATTTTTGTGCTCAAATTTTATGGCTTAAACAATAATTGCTCGACTTCGATATTAAACTAGAACGTAGTCCCATTCTTTGTGACAATACAAGTGCCATTAATCTAACCAAAAATCCAGTTATGCATTCACACACAAAACATATTGAGATTAGGCATCATTTCCTTAGGGATCATGTAGATAAGGATGGCGTCGTGTTTGAGAATGTTGATAGCAAAAATCAACTTGCCGATATTTTTACAAAACCACTTGCGACTGAACCGTTCTTCCACATCCATAGGGAACTAGGTGTTCTTGATATATCAGATAGGTTGCAACTTAAATAAGTTGCATTGTTCTTATTTATGCTTGTACTTTCGTATATTACTTACATTATTGTTTGCTAGTTTTAGTGAGGGCAATATGTCATCAATCTTCATAGAGGCAATATCCTTCCTATATAATCTCTACTCTTGATCATGTGTAATTGGTAAACATTCTTTATTATATGTGTTTCATCCTTTGTGGTAATTGTCTTGTGCATAGGACTCTTATGTATTGTATGCGTGTTCTTGAATAATATGAAAATTTTTAATTTTTAATTTTTTACTGCATGAGTCGACCTAAGACTCTCAGCGGTCGAGGCATCTTGAAGCTTTCTAATTTTTAAAATTTCTCTCTGCATGCGTCGATGCAAGACCTGTTTAGGTCGACGCATCAATGATTTACTCAGCCACAAATTTTCGTTTCTTATCCTTTATGTGTGGTTGCAATTCATAAATCTTTCCTCTACTCTCTCTCTAAACCACAAAACACACCCTCTTCCTCTCAAACCCTAAAACCCTAATCACTCACCACTTCAAACCACTCAAAGTTATGGCTATGGCTTCTTCAAGACCCACCAAGAAGAGATCCTTCAAAGGTAGTTCCTCTCAACGCTGCTCCGAAACTCCGGTAACTGATGTCTCTCTTATCTCTAATGATCTTGTTGAAACTTATGAGAAAAAGTGTGCTAAGAGAAAAATAGTGAAGCAATTTGTTCTTTATTTACAAACTATCAATTGTAACGACTGTTTTATTTAATCATTTATGTTATTGTGTGTTATGTGAATTATTTGATAATTATATGTTAATTATGTGATTAATTGGTTGTGTTATTTTATTGGGAATTATTAGTAAATAACATGAGTTAGTAAAACTATTAGTAATTGGCCTAAGTTAGAATTAGTAATTGAGAGGTGCTAATTAGAGCCCATTAGCATTATGAGAAGTTAGTAAGGATTTAACAAAACAAGGGAGTTTAGAGAATAGAATTATAATTCATTTGGTGAAAGAAAATAAAGAAGAGAGAAGAGAAGAGGAGAAAGATAGGTCAACCCCAGGATTGAAGATTAGAGTTGTCTTCAATCCAAACCCAAGGTAAGGGTGGGATTCTTTCATGATAATGGATTGTATGATAGTAGTTTATGGTGGGGATTGGTTATATGTTTGCTATCCATGAATGTGTGAATTGAAATTGTTAGGGTTTGTGATAGATTTCCATGAAATTGTGCCTTTAATCATGTTGTGATGAAGATTATTGATGAATGATGTTAGATGTTGATTATATGTGCCTTAAATTACTTTTTAGAATGGTTTTGGTTAGTGGAATAGTGATTTCGCAGGTCTGTTATCGCTGTTGTTTTTCTGAAAAATCGTGCGTCCGCTAAACGACCCCTGGGAACAAATTTAAAAGTTTATGAACTTGCTAAGCGGAGCTGATCCGCTAAGAGGAGCTGCGAAGATGGTTCACTTCTGTTTTTAGTTCTGCAAAGCGCACTTGAAGCCTGCTAAACGAACCTTGCTGTTGAAAACTTTTTGAAACTTCTATTTGATGTATCTTTTGATCCGTAACTCCTTTTTAAGTGCCGTTTGAACCCCCGTGAAGCTTAAATCAATGTTTATCTAATGAAAATGATTTGAAAAATTTGGAAACCTTTTTGATAGTTTTTCTTAAATTGTATGTTTCCGATTTGATGATATTTTGCGAAGTTGAATATTTGTGTATAGTTGTATACCGTAAAGACGTGATTGAGATGTGATAAGTTGTTATGATAATAATGATTTTGTTGTTGCCATATAACTTTGACATTGAGTTGATGTTGTTGAGACGATGTTGTTGTGTGTTGTGAATTTGTCTTTTGTGGATGTGCATCATTGAGTCGCATCCATTGCATAAGTGTCTATTAGCCTAAAAATGGCAATGACTATTAGCCGAAAAATGGCAACGACTATTAGCCTGAAAATGGAAACGACTATTAGCCTGAAAATGGCAACAACGATGGCCCAAGTAGCAATATTTGAGACGGGAGTTTTACTCCAACGGTACCACATGCATGTGCATAAAGTCAAGTCGCATATTGAGTTGCATTTTGAATGGTTGTGTTTATGATGTGCAGGTTATGATGTATTGATGATATAGTTGTGCTTTTGAATATGTTATTGTATATGGTTAATAACATTGTTGTTGAGATGAAAGTGGTTTTGTGATGAGAAGTGGTGAGCAATATATGATCTTTTCTTTGCTATAAGTATTATTATACGTTTCTTTATACTGTTTGATATCTCTCCCCTTCTGTTTGAATGTTACCCTTTATTGGTAACGTGCAGGTAATGATGTGGAGTATCCGTTTACCTTTGTAGCTCGAGTCGGTGTCTGTTGCTCTGATACGTAGCACTCGGGGGATTTGTCGTTTGCTTGCTTTATGTCATTATGCTTGATTGGATTTTGTTATCTTTTATGGAAACATGTTGTTTAGTTGTTGGCATGTTGCCACAAATGTTATAACTTGAAGTCTATAAGTTTTGTGAATTCCGCTGCGATGTTTAAAAGTTGTTTTGATTTGGAATGACTATTGGATTATGATTCCTCCGTTAATTGTGTTATGTATCTTTATTAATGAGCTTGCATGAGATTTTGTTTAAGTTAAAAATGTGACGCCTCAAATGTGTTGTTGTCTTTGAGATTTTGCACTCTGATTTCTTATTAAATTGTAGGGTAGATTTGGGGTGTTACATTAGTGGTATCAGAGCAAGTCGGTCCGTCCGGCCAAGTCTCGAGTCGTAGTGTAGTCTAACAATCGAGTATTGTTATTTAGTTATGATTGCTTTTGTATTATAGTGACGAGTTGTGATGGCTGGAAGGAATGATGTTGTAATTGCTGATGCTTTGGAAGCAATGGCTCAGACTTTGGAACATCATCCGAATATTGGTGAGAATGTTGCGCCTTGCAATTTGTCTACCTTCCAATGAGAAAATCCACTTGTCTTCAAGAACACTCATGATCCTAATGGCGCATTGACATGGCTAAAGGAGATTAAGAGAATCTTCCGTGTGATGGATTGCACTCCAGACCAGAAGGTTTGGTATGGGACTCATATGCTAGCAGTCGAGGCGGAAGACTGGTGGCTAGAGACTCGTCAGAGGTTGGAGGCTGACGGTGAGGAAGTTACTTGGGTTGTATTCCGTAGGGAGTTCTTAAGGAAGTACTTTCCAGAGGATGTTCGTGGCAAGAAGGAAATCGAGTTCCTTGATTTGAGACAAGGGAATAAGTCGGTTGTTGAGTATGCTTCTAAATTTGGAGAGTTGGCTAAATTCTACCAACATTATGATGGACCAACTGGTGAATTTTTGAAGTGCGTCAAGTTTGAGAACGGGTTGCGCCCAGAAATCAAGAAGTCGATTATTTACCAAAAGATTTGTGTCTTTGCCGATTTGGTTGATAGTTGTCGAATCTATGAGGAAGATAACAATGCTCATTATCGGGTTATTAGTGAGAAGCGGGGTGGCAAGAGTCAACAAGGCCGTGTCAAGCCTTATGATGCTCCTGCTGGAAAGGGTAAGCAGAAAGCTATTGAGGACAAGAGAACTAGTGGGGGAGATGCTCCTACTGGTATTGTGTGCTTCAAATGCAGCAAAGCTGGTCATAAGAGCACGGTGTGTACTGTTGAAGCGAAGAGGTTTTTCCGTTGTGGAAAGTTTGGACATGAGTCGTTTGAGTGCACGCATAAGGAGATGGTTTGTTTCAACTGTGATGAAGAGGGCCACATTGGAAGTAAGTGTTAGAAGCCCAAGAAGGAACAAGCTAGTGGAAAGGTGTTCACCTTGTCGGAAACTCAGACCACTAGTGAGGATGCACTCATCAGAGATACATGTTTCATTAGTAGCACTCCTACTAATATATATATATATATATATATATATATATATATATATATATATATATATATATATATAAACACTTAAGGATGTGAATATTATGAAAGAAAAATAATTGTGCACGTGTGTGTGAATGTGAGAGAGAGTGAGAGGGGCAAACCTTATATAAAATGGGAAATATAATAGTGAAAAAAAATGAAAAATAAAGTAATAAAGAAAAAAATTTAAACGAGTGAAGGCCAAAAAGGTTTTTAAAGAAAACATGTGAAAGCCAAATGACTTTTAATTGATGAGAGTAAATGATGTTGCTAAATGAAGAACTTCATCGATCTAGACATGGGAAGAGAGATAGTTACACATAAACCCTTATATATTCTTCAAAAAACCATTTGATCCTCGACAACATGCATGGGAGAATGCACCCACACCACTAAAGATCGTGATCTCACATAAAACTCTTATGAATTGTTGAGTACCCTAAGATGAAGATGCGTCATTTATGATAATCCTAGAGCCAAACGCCTCAACTCTCTAATAAGGCTTTGGGAATTAAAAGGAAAATATTTAATGTGCATGTTCTGAATACTACCAATCTTACAACTATCTTGCACCCTTCCAACCAAGGGCCGAACTAGCCACTCCACCACGACAAAACCCTTATTCTAGCAAGCGTGAGCAAGGACTTAAGGGGAAACTGTCATGCACCACTTATAAGGCTCACATGACAAGACCTAAATACAAGCACAACACGATGGAACAGGTAGGATCTGAATCAAGCTTGAAGCACATAATCTCGACCTCCTATCAAATTTCCATCATCATATTTAATCAGATGGTGATTCACACAAGACGCCAGATCAATTAAGAGAGGTTCTAACCTCCCTCCACTAGTGCAAAAAGAACAATATAATTTTAAAATTTACACCCAATATATAAAAAATGGGTGTAAATGAGAAACACGGTGGCAATTTTGTAAATAAAGTATCTTTCTAGGTATTTTCAGATGACATTATACACCCTATTTTCTAAAAAAGGATTAAATTAAATATATTATTATAATCAAATCTGAATTACTCCCTTTAAACTAAAAAATGGGTGTGAATTTACATAAACTAAAATAAATTATAACTCAAAATATTATTAACAAGTTAATAAATTAATAAATGAATTTTAATAGGTCTCAATTTATTAGAAATAAAATAATTTAAACATATTAATGACATAGTAATAAATAGTAACAAATTTGTTAAAGTGAATAAAATAATCCAGATTCGTCACATTTCACGCAGATTCATCGCACAATGTTCTAAACCCAGATTCATCGCATTTCACCGGAACCCTTTTCACCAACGCTTCTCATCGAAAACTCTTCGCTTATTTCACAGCTCACCATCACAGTTCACCACCGACAACGAAGCTGAAGAAATTTGAGAGGAACCCATCGTTCATTTCACAGTGACGACAACGAAGCTGAAGCCGTTTGATCAAATTCCCCAACCAAATACCCCAAAACGAACTTCATGGCGACGCCGTCGTTTTGTTCTGGAAACTGAAGTGTGCCGGCGGCGATGCCGAATTGCTTCACGTTTCCGACAATCATCGAGTCGTGTGCGGAGTCGAAAGGATTTGCAGAAGGTGAAGAAGTTCATTATTGTGCTGCAAAGTGCTGTTTTAAGTCAAATTCATTTGTGGATACTTTGTTGATTGACATGTACTCGCTAAAGGGTTGTATTGAAGATGCTTATAAAGTGTTTAGTGAAATGCGTGAGAGTAATGTTGTTGTGTAGACTGTTGTTATAAGCGCTTATATATCTTGTAGTGATGTGGCTTCTGGGAGATTGTTGCGTTGTGGGATGTCGCTATTCTTCGGGTGATGATGATGATAGAGATGAAGGATTGGCGTCGTGGTTTGGTGGATGAAGGATGTTGAAGGTGATGATGTCGTTGCCGTATAGAGAAGATGAGAGTTCTGCAGATTGAAGGTTGAAGTGGTGGAGATGGTGAATGGTGAATTGAAGGTTGGAGTTTGAAGATTGTTTCGTGAATTGGTGAATGAAGACCCTCAAGGATTGAAAGAAATTTTCTGAGTATTTGTGATGAACAAAGAGTTGATTTTTCTTCAAGGTACCCTCAAGGGTGAGCCAAAAATGATTTCCCTTTGTGAATGAAGACCCTCAAGGTATGCTTTATTTCCTTTATGAGTTATATGTTAATGACTAAATTTTGGTGGACCGGTAAGAACCCCGACATCGATTCCAGCTTGCTGTAGGGGCTCAATGGCTTCTGGTACATCCTCTAGCAGCTTGTCCTCAATTCTAGTTGCTCCAAATAAATTCAAATTGCCTTCTATAAGAGCTGCAGATTGGTTTTGAAGTTATTGCTCTTTTTTTGTGGTGATTCTTTCTACTGGACCTCTATTGGTTAATTTGAGTTTTTCTATAAGCATAAACATCTTTGATACTGTTTATGATAGTTTATAGAAACAACTTATAACATGTCCATAAGCTGTTTTTAACAAATATCCAGAAGCTCTCCAACATAGCTTATTTGATAAGCACATATGCTATAAGGGCTTAAGTAAGTTGTTGATCCAAAAATATAACTAATAAGCATTCTATAATAAAATCACCTAAAGCTAAAATTACAATTTTCACTTTCAGATGCAATTTTCCTTTTTTCTCTATCAGTTCTCAGTAATGATTATGGCATGTTGAAAACAAGCACATAAGATTGTGTGATTTTCTGTGTTTGACATTAAAACATGCTATAGCAAGAGGACTTAAAGATCCTTCTTTTCGAGTGATTTAAAGCCACTTTGCAATTTCAGCTAATCTAGGAGAGGTAGCAGCAAAGGTGATGTATACTCTCATGCCATTCACTTAAGATCATTTGTTTCCGCATTATTTTCATGGTGTCGTTCTGTTATGTTACAGTGTTGATTTAGTGGAACTTCGACTATAAACACAATGGTTGGCGCTATTTCAGTAACCCACCCAGCAACCACCATTTTAACATCTCGGACATATAGTCGAAAACCTGGTAGGCAATGCAATCTAGACTTTCAGAACCACCAACCGCTCTTTTTCTTCATCTTTTATCTTCAACAGATTCCAGTAATACTTTCTTACTATTATTTCTATAGGTAACAAACCACGAACAATATCAATGTCTCTCAGAAACGGAAATAGCCATAAACAGCAGTTAGAACGTGAAAGGCTCTATCTCGGGTTAGACTTCGACTTATGTAGGTAAGATTTCAAAATTCGAGTCAAAACTAACCTATGTTATTATTATTGTATAGCAAGTCCGTGCATTCACGCAGTCCCTGCATTGGTAGTCATTGGATGTCAATTCCAGAATGCATGGATTGTATAATTATTTTCTTCAGGATAAGTCTTGATATGTTGCTAAAGTTTGTTGATATGTTACAGCTTTTACATTAATCTTTGGGATCACTTTTCCTTTCTTTGGAGATCTTCTTGGATTCTTTGGTGGATTTGGTTTTGCTCCAACTGCATATTTTGTAAGGCTTTTTGTTTTCACATTTTCTTCATGCTCATATCAAATTGCCAAATTTATTTCTCAAAACTAAAAAATAATGCAATTCTTGGCTTGTAATTGTTTCAGCTTCCTAGCATAATGTGGCTAATAATTAAGAAGCCAAAGAGATTCAGCACCAACTGGTTCATCAATTGGGTATTATCAATTCACATTATCATCTTTTCTTTAAAATCTAATAATCCAAAATCAGAATACAATTTATGTGTATTTCATTTCAGGGTTCAATTTACATAGGAGTGTGTATTATGGTGGCATCCACAGTTGGTGGCTTAAGGAACATTATTGCTGATTCATCCACTTATAGTTTCTATACCTAAACTACACGATGTTGCAATTATCTCAAACTTTACCCAATGTCTTTACTTTTTTTAGTAGTATGATGAATCATAGTTATTGTATGATTAATTATAAAAAATAATAGCTCACATAAAGTAGCACAATGTTGAATTGCATGGTGTATACTATTAAATTTTAATTGCAATTTTAGTCCTTCCTACTATTTCACTTTGTAAGAATAGTCTCTATTTTTTGTTTTATAATGAAACTCAACCGTAAATACGAAGGTTTAAACTCTAGTGATGACGTTCAATCTAACAATATTAACTTTTGTGTTTGTTGAGTTAGGATTTGTCAACAAAACAGTCCCAGATTGGCTTATGTGGCTTCTTCATGAAAAGCTTGGAGTTTCAGATTACAATAATGCACAAGCTCTAACTTAATATCTGTTTTTGAATTGGACAATTTATCCATTTTTATGTTTTGCAGGTTGGTTATGTTCCTGAAGCTGACTCATATCCATCATGGCTAATCTCTCAACCTTACTCTCATCTTTTACCTTCAGTTGTTGCACCAGGAACTCCAATTGCTTGTTTAAAGGAGGAACTTAGAAATAAATTTGGTATGTTTTCTTTATCTGTATAAATTGTGGTTATATGAGAATCTATACAAAGCAACACTTAGGGGAATCTGTACAAGTAACAAATCTCTCTGGTCCTATTTATTGCTGTGTTGTAGTGGTACCCGATTTTCCTTAATTAACTGGTTAAAATATTTGTTGCTGAGAAATTGAGAAATATTTGTGGCCAGAAGTATTGAATCATAACTACAAATGGTATACATGCTCACATGCAAAAGAATCTAATTCAAAGATATAATCAGTCACATACTTCTTTAGATATTCATTTCTAAAACTAGCATGAAAGATCTACATAATAATTAGTTATGGACTAAACATATAAATTGATTCAAATCATTTTCTATATGAACTCTTTTAATGGAACAAGTTCATGCATGCGCTAAAACCGGTAATTATTGAAACATTGGTAATTATTGAATTGGGGGAAATTGCACCTATCACTGAAAAGAATCTTATTCCTTTGGATATTCTGTTTTGATGTTGTTTTATTAGCCAAAGATTGTTTGAACTATTTAGTCATTTGACTTATGCATTTTCACGGTTGTTCTGATTATCCTGATTGGGCTGTTTCAAATATATTGTCATCTCTCTTATGCGTATTGAAGTGTTTTTTTTTTTCTACTTTCGAGTTTTCAGTTGCAAAACCTCTAGTTATGGATGGCACTGCAAAGTCACATGAACTATATCTTGCTTATGACGAGTTCTCTCTTTCAGAGCTTGAACCTCCTCTGGTTCTACAAGAGTTTGTGAATCATGGTGTGTAATCTGATTCATAGTCCACTATCAGTCTGTATGTTAGAAAGGATAACTCAGCATTAAAAATAAATGACGTGAGTATTATTCAAAAGACTAACGTAGAGAAAGCGGAATCTCATACAAATTACAATTGTTAATTTCTTTTATGTGTATGATTTTATAGTACTTGAAATATTATGACTGCACATGATTTTGTATACCTTTTGGTTAATATTAAAAATATTTTGACTTAGTGAAAATATGATTTTTATGTGTATGATTTTATAGTATTTGCAATATTATGACTGAAAATGAAATATAACTAAATGGTGTATATGAAATAGGGTGTAAATAGATATAATTGTTCATTCATAAATGGCGTATTTACACCCGATTTTTATTAAAATATGGTGTAATTAAGAACATATTTACACCCGATTTTTATTAAAATAGGATGTAATTAAAACGTATTTACGTCCAATTACACCCATTTTTTATTAAAACAGGGTGTAATTAAAACGTAATTACGCCCAATTACACCCGATTTTTTATTAAAACGGGTGTAATTAAAACGTAATTACGCCCAATTACACCCAATTTTTATTAAAATAGGGTGTAATTAAAAACGTAATTACACCCCATTTTTATTAAAATATGGTGTAATTAAAAACGTAATTACGCCCAATTACACCCGATTTTTATTAAAACAGGGTGTAATTAAAAACGTAATTACACCCGATTTTTATTAAAACAGGGTGTAATTAAAAACGTAATTACACCCGATTTTTAAACGGGTGTAAATTCGTTAGACATTTCTCACCCTGTGGATATACACCCGATTTTTATTAAAAATAATGGGTGTAAATTTAATAAAAAACGGGTGTAAATTAACATTTTTGTACTAGTGCTCTTTAAATAAAGCTCTTCACCCACCAAGTCCCAAATATTCTACTCATTCTCTTACTTACAATATTTCTCATTTATTCACTAACTTAGACGTTGGAGTGCTATTTTTATAAGTTCACCCCACTCCGTTGTACCAAAAACTCACTCCACTGCACCCTAGTTCCATTTCACTCCATCAACAACTACTTATAGTTCCTTGATCGGAACAATATTTACACAAAGTTGAATATTAAAAAAATCAAAATTAATTTTTGCAATTCACAAAGAAAATTAAGTTAAACTACTCTCTATGTGTAATAAATTTCATTATTTAATATCTTCTCCTTTTTTTTTGAATTCTCTTTTTTTTTACTAATACTATTTATTTTTTGAATTTTTTGAATGACATTAATAATATCTTCATGTTAAGACATGCGACAAGTCCCTTTTATTTCTCTATAAATACCAATGACTCTCCTCAACTTTAGGTAAATATTAACATTAGTCATAGAGTATTGGATTGGGTGTTTACCATTTATTGTTCTAGCAACATAATAAAGTACAACAATTGCTAGAACATACACAAACATATAGATGACTATTAACGAGGGAGTGACAAAAGAACATGAATGGAGAATCAAAGTAGATGATGGTGTTATATGGAAAAGAGCTGAAATTTCTTGCATCATGTGGACATTCATAACAAGTCTTTATTTCAAGTTGTGCAAATTTATGAAAAAATCTTGGGAAATTGGTGTGAATGATCCAAGAAAATTCATCCATTGTTTGAAAGTAGGAATAACACTTACAGTTGTTTCACTATTCTACTATTTAAATCCTTTGTATGGTGGAGTTGGAGGAAATGCTATGTGGGCAGTAATGACTGTTGTTGTAGTCTTTGAGTATACTGCTGGTAAATACTTCTAACAATATATAAATTTTATTTTATTTTATTTTTTTAAACAATTGACAAATGAAATATATATACTATGGAATTTCAATTTCAGGTTCTACAATATATAAAGGTATAAATAGAATATGTGGAACTACACTTGCTGGTCTTCTAGCCTTTGGTGTACATTGGGTTGCTAGTAAAGCTGGAGAGAAATTTGAACTAGTAATTGTTGGAGTCTTCCTCTTTCTACTAGGTATATATATAACCAACAAAACAATAATACTATTACTATTGTGAATCTTGATAAAATATTGATGATTAATAATATTTTTATGTATATTTTCAGCTTCTGCAGCTACATTCTCAAGATTTATACCAATCATAAAGGCTCGTTCTGATTATGGTGTCATGATATTTATCCTAACATTCAGTTTGGTTTCAATATCTGGTTATAGAATTGATGAACTGTTTGATGTTGCAAAAGCAAGAATTTTAACAATTATAATTGGCACTATTTTGTGCATTATCGTTAGTTTGATTATTCGACCGGTTTGGGCGGGTTTGGATCTATATGTTTTGGTCATCGGAAACCTCAACAAACTCGCAGACTCCTTTCAAGGTCCATATTTTTCAAATTTGTTATAAATATTAATTATTTATTTTTATTAATACATAAATATAAATAAACATAGTCTGATATTAAATATAAAACCAACCGTTTTTATAACTTAACTAAAACATAATTTAACTATCACACTCACTCTTTTGAACATCAGCTTAAATATCAAAGACTTTTTTTCTCTTCTTTCTTTTGACACAATAAGGAAGACTTTTTATAAAGAAAACTAATCAATTATTAACTTGCACTTAATTTTGTTTATTTTATATATAGATAGTCACATCTACTACTATAATACAGTAAATGTTATATGGTCCCTGGTCTATGTCTTCATTTTTTTTGTTTTATAAGTAAAATTTTATATTTTATTAAAAATATATATATTTTTAAGTAGTATTAGTATAACTTATACATAATTTCTATGTATTTATTTACAATATTCACAACAATTCTTTTTAAAAAGTATTTAAAAGTAATTTTAAAAACTACAAAAAATATATATAGTATTAGTTAATATTATTTTAGTCTATTTTTAGTTTTTATTTTAAAGAAAATTAAACAAAAAAACTATATAATTCCATAGTTTTTTTACCAAGACTTTAAAATTTGTCTAATTATAATTATTGTGTAAATATGTGTTTCAGGTTTTGTGGCTCAATATTTTGAAGAACAAACAACAAGTGATGAGGAGTCTAACAAAAAAATGATAGGTTACAAAAGTGTATTAAACTCCAAAGCAACAGAAGAAACAATGGTATAAACTACATTCACATACATTCACATATATTTAAATTGCAATATATGTCAATATAATCAATTTTACTTTAAATTATTATGAGGTTAAAGGTAGTACACTGATAGTGTAAAATAATTTTACACAGTTATCTAATTAAGATTGATCAATAAGTCGTGTCATATAAAAAAGTTATCTAATTAAGATTGATCAATAAGTCGTGTCATATAGTTTTTTAAAAAATAACAGTATAACTTGACACTTAACATGATCATGATTGGTTGACAATGTAAAATTGTCGCTGTATATTTTTTCTCTCGATTATTATTAACTAAAATATTAATTAATATCATTGGTAATTTCAGGCAAATTTTGCTAGATGGGAACCTCCACATGGAAAATTCAATTTCCGTCACCCATGGAAACAATATCTTAAAATTGGAGCCACAATGCGTAGGTGTGCTTCATGCATTGAAGCTCTTAATGGTTGCATAAATTCAGAAAATAAGGTAATATATCTATATTCTTTAATTCTTTAATATAAATACATAATATAATAAATATAATAAAAAATAATATTAATGTACATTGAATTATTTTTTGCAGACCTCATATGACATCAAGAAAATTATGAGTGAACCATCTATGAAAGTTGGTGCAAACACTGCAAGTGTCTTAAGAGAGTTAGCAATTACAATCAAAACTATGACAAAGTCAAATAAACTTGATATTTTGGTCATAGAAATGAGCAATGCTGCGCAAGAGCTTCAAAATTTATTACAAAATTATGCAACCACACTTAATAAAAATGGAAGAGAATTATCCTATGAAGAAGGAAAAGTTGAAATCTCAATAATGAAAATTATTGAAGTGGTCACTGTGGTTTCTTTGCTTGATGAAATTGTTGTCTGTGTGAAAGACATTGTGAAATGTGTTGGAGAACTCTCAGATTCGGCGAAATTCAAACCCGCAATGTTGGCCAAGTGTGACAAATCCAAACCAGCAGATAATAATAAGATCTCTCCGGAAGAACAAAATGATGAAGAAACAATAATCAAGACACTCCAAATTGTTTGAATACTTAAAAGATATTTGCATGTTTATTTGTGTGATAGATGTAGTAATTCAATTTTGTCTATTTAATTTTAAAAAAGTTCTACAATATGGTAATATTATATTAACTTTTTTATGTTTTCCATCAGAGTTAATAGCCATATATATAAGATGTAATTTCATTCATTTACTAATTTCTAGGTATAATAAAATATATAACAAAATTGTGATGATAAATATATATTTTTTTTAATTTACAGTTTTGGAACAAAATATAGAGTAGAAAAAAATTAAACATTTTTAGGATGAAACAGATTTGAGGTGAAACAAAAGTAGTCTTCAAAAGAGGTAAGCCTTTGACTTCAATTCTTTTGTTATTTTATGTCTTCATATTATTTTGATTCGGCACAGAAAAATAAAGAATTTTGAAAATAAAAAAAATCAAATAATAGTATGCAGCACAATAATACGGAAACATTAATAAAAAGAAGAGTAAAGACAAATTTTTAAAAGGACATAAATGTTGTTGGACAAGTGGTCTAAATATTTGTAAAAGGAAAAATCGAACACTTTATATTTATTTAAAAGTTTCAGGTTGATGTATCTTTCTCATTTATGTGGTTATTTTTTATAACATATAATATTTTGTTTGAATCAAACATAAATGAAAGTTTTGGAGAGACATAGCTTCAAATCTTCAACCCATATTATCTTGGCCTTCATCTCTAAACTACCTATCATGCACTCAATAAAAAGCACATAAAAGAAAGAAAAAAAAATAGCATAGAAAAAAGATAAAAGACACAATCATACCAGAAGAATTTAATATTGAATTTTCAAAATCATAAAGAGCAAAATCATAGTCATTTTCCGATGATAATCAGAAAGTAATACAATCTAAAATTATTATAAGATATTATAGATCAATTTGATTGCAATACAATGTAAAAATTATTATAAGATATTATAGATTAATTTGATTGCAAGTGCAACTATCTGCAATAGTCAAATGTTTACGGTGGGTTTGATGATGACAACATTATATGTCAAAAGATATGATGTGAAGTGTTCATCTGTCAAGAAGAAATAATAATCATATACGTTCTTTCTAAATCAAGATGTTTCTTTTTGAGATCAAGATATCAAGTGAGATTCAATAAATAGAACACCTTAGTCATCTTCCAATATCCACCCAATATGTGCCCTCCTTGATAATTTCAATATGCAACTCGGTCTTGATAGGTTTGTTGATGTCTAACAGCACCTTAACCTTAATCAGAGTAACATTCTTTGGGTTATTGTATAGGTCAGCTTCAAGCACCATGCCTATCTTAGAGCCAATTTTTGATCCCATCTGCTTTGATCTAATTTTTGTGGAAATTCTTCATAATTGCACCCACACTGGGATGAGGTTGAAGTTTTGATGTTTTGAGATATCTCCAGGTTCCCACGCTTTCATTGTCAGTAAAATATTCCTGATGATCCACGAGTTACCCTTTAGGATGTGTTTCACATCCAAAGCACTCTCTATTGAGATTTTGAAGAGACCTCTTTCAATCTCGAAAACCATTAACCCAATTAGATCACACCAAATTTCATATAATCCTGCCACAAGTGATTGTCTATGAATCAATTTCTCCGATAAAAACTTACCATGAACGGAAAGTTTATTGTCTTTGTATTCCTCCTACACGTCATCTTCATCCTAATTCCAGAAGTCTTGATCTTATGAGTCTTATTGGGCCAACTCTTTTTCTTTGTGATTCTTTATGGTTCTTCTTTTCACATCTTGGTTATTACTATTGCTAATTTCCTTACTCTTGAATCTTTCCGGTATTTGCAGAGAAAAAAATTTATCATCACGCACCAAATCAAGGCTTGATCTAGGTCATTTGCCTATTTCAATGGATTTATGAACCAACAGGTAAACCAAAGTACAAGTAGAAAAAGCTAGAGCAAGACTAGCGAAGAAAAAGGGCGCAGAGGGAAAACAGTAATCCTTGTCGAGCAAAGGAAGGATGGAATCTTTGATTCCCAAAGTATATATGCTAAAAGCATTTGTGCTCAATCATTGTGGAATAACCAAATTCTCAAAGATGTAACACATGATGTCATGGCATTACACTGTGACAACATGCTACTGTACTTAAATTTTTAAAAATACCACATTTTTCTATTATCACTTCCGCGCCTCAAATTAATATCTGAATCTGCAATCTCCTCTGCAAAGTTCTGGAGTTAATATAAAATCATGGTAGGAACAAGGAAATGGATGATAATTATGGAATTCCAGAAAAGAAATCAAAGTAAAGATATGAAAAATATGTTATAGTTACAAAAGCTCATAAAGTTTGTATGAAAGGTGTAGTGATTAGAGGAAAGGTCGATGCTAAGTTTAGAGGTGTTTCTTCTCCCGTCAAAGCCTAAGGACGCTCAAGGTAAAATCTCTGGAATGTTCATCTTGTGTAATACTATTGTTATTGATGTGCCCGACAACTTTTATGACATATCGGTGATTGAGTTTCCAACTCAAAAGAAGGATGAGCAAGTTGCCCCTATTAAGTTTGAAGTGAATGATGTTATGAATAAGGTGAGTAACAAAACTGATGACAATGTTGATGATTTTGTTTCTGTCCTTTATGAAGTTCATGATAAGTCTGCTCCTATCAATAAGGATGAGTTTGTAAATGAAGATGTTAATGACAACGAGGTTATCAATGATGACTTTGCTGATGAGATATTTACTATTAAGAAATTCCCCCAAAAAAAGTAAAGAATACTACTCCTAGCATTACGGAGCATGATGTCGAGAAATTTGTCACGCCTATATTTAATGACATTGATGACAATGGAAGATTATTGAGCATGATGTAAAGGGTATTATAAATGTTAAAATATCTATTGAAGAAAAGAAGCTTCCAAATTACTCTCCATAAATTCATTTTTATTTTGAAGAAAGTACAATCAAATGGAATTTTGATTACAAGAGTAGGATGACTCTTGATAAACTCTATGTTGAAGCACTAAATTAAAATGAAATTGTTGAGCTTCTTAGTGATTCTCAGTTTTTGAAGACAGTGGTGAATGTGGGAGCTTGTTATTCTAAGTTGGTGAAGGAATTTGTGGTAAAGAATGATGGTATTGCTCATGGGTTGATAAATTTCAGTTGCAAGTTGTTTGTTACGAAAGATGTCCTAGATATTAGTCTTCCCAATTTTCGTGTTATTTATGAGTCTGGTTTGCAATCAGAAGTAATCTACTACTACATCATTGATTTTTTATACCAAGTAGGAACTCATGTTGCGTTGGAATATGGAGAATGTTATATTTGTCAATTTGTTAAATATGTTAAGTCTCATGGCATCCAACTACCTATTGGTGTTCTCTTTTTAATCTGTGGTGCTTCGAGTGTTCAAAAGAAAGACAATGTTACTTATGATGATGAGATTGGTGTTGCCCCAAGTGTTTTGACTTTAAGTTATATGTTAAATGTTGGGAAAGATGTTGGTGACATTGTGATACATATCATTGCACTTGTTAATGAAAATGATATGGTTTTTGATGAAGAAATATTGTATGAGTCTATGAGAAGTCATATTCTCAAAGGATTTGATTCATGAGAGACATATGGTTACTACAACTGCAACGTTGATGTTCAGTTGTGATATGTGGTTTATGTGTTCTTGTGGTCTTGTTCTATGGTACTTGTCCTCATTTTGAGTCAATTAGGGGATATGGTGATATGCAAGAAAGACTATTGCTTCTATATGGTGTTCCTAAGAAGTTTTGTGTTGCTGGTATCTGTAAGCTCATGCTTATGGTGTGATTTAGCTAAAACTTTTTTTCGCTGCACTCTGATTATTATGTCATGAAAAATGGCAGGAAGAATAAGCGCAACATCCTTCCTGATGGCGGGATCTTTTGATGCATAGTTGGTTTTTGGCTCAATTGGTCGTTTATCCACTGATTGGTTGTTGGTGATACTTTATCCTTTGTCTCTTTTGAGGAAAAATAAGGGGAGAAAAAGACACACCACACTTCTCTTTAAGTTGTTTGTGTACTATATGTGGTGCGTTTCTTTGAACAAGTGTTTAATATATTTTACTTGTGATTTTCCTAAAAAATAGCCAAAGGGGGAGTTTGTTATTACATTTGGATTAGATCATTTTTATAGGAAAAATGTAAAGAAAGATGTCGCGAAAGATGTGGAGCACATGTTGGCTCATTTGGTTCTGCGTTTAATTTAAGAGGATATTACAAGAGTTGGTTCATGTTTGTTTAGTGTTCAAGTTTGTTCAGTCCAAGTTTCTGCTGAAGTGGCTTTGAAAGAAAAGTTTGGTTGTAAGTATATTGTTATGCAAGATATTTGAAGATATGTGTTTGATTCCAGAGGTACTTATAAGATTTGGTTCAAGTTTGTTCAGTCTAAGATTCAGGTGAAGTTAGGTTGAAAGAAACATTTGATTGGCTAATGTTTGTAGAAAATTTGTTGAGCAAGATGTCCTGAATTTTTTGTGTGACATATGGGCGCACGTGCTGCACATATTAGTTTATGATTCTCTTCAAATTTTATTTAATATTCTTTCAGGAATAATGCTTCCAAAAGTCTGTTTTAGTTGTGGATTATTTAAATTCAAATGAGTTTGGAAAAGATTTGATTGAATTATATATTTAGTTGGTTAAGATCTAAATTGAATATGGTTTTAAAAAGATTTGAATTTGCATTTATTAAAATATTTGGAGTTAATTTATTTAAAAGAGGTTTGTTTCCTTTTATATCCAATCAAATGTTTGATTGGTTATATGCTTTTTGATTTAAAGGAAACAATATTGAATTTGATTCAATCAAGTGATTTATTTTGAATCCTTTACTTGAGAAATTGGAATTGTGATTTATATAAATTAAATATTCTATTTGATTTGTTCAAGATTCATAATTTTGTTACGTGGACAAATATCAAGTAAAATGTTCCACAATCTATGAAACATCTTATCTCAAACTGGTTGCTTAGAGAGTAAGATAAATTGAAGTATTTCTTGTCCTTTTTAAGATTTGTTTCCTCTTTTGTTATATCAGAGATATAAGTGTGTTAGCATGTGTTTGGATTTGGAAAATATCTAATTTAAAAATATTGCATTTGGAGTGCTTATTTGTTCAAGATTTGTATCAATCAAAAATCTCAATCCTCATAGTAAATATTTAATTAATTATGTAAGCTCTTGGCAGACATGAAATGAATCAAATCCAAAAATATTGATTTAGTCATTCAAATTAACTTTGAAAGTGATCAATCACGATTGGAAATCAACATTATTGAAGATTGATCTCTTGTACTTTTTAAAAGATCAGTCATATTCGAGATGAAAAGCATACAAGGTTTTGGGGCTAAACTTTGTACTTTTATATAAGGAGGAAATCTCCTTTATGAAGACTCGGAACTTAAGAGAAAATAACTACTCATTAGAGATTTTGTTTTAGTTGAGTCTCTAATTTTGTTTATATGTTGTACACTCTATTCTTGGGTAGTAGTTCTAAATTATCCTAATAGACTATTGAAGTGTAAGGTTGTAATACCATCCATCTTATATTTTGGTAATTGTCCAAACACTTGGGAGAGTGTTTAAGTGAAAGTGAGAGGTGTCTCAGATTCACGGGGAGTCTTGATCAAATCTTCATAGAACCTTGTAAGGCTTAGATTTTTTAAATTTAATCTTATACTCGTTGATTTATCTATATCTTTATCCTTCAATGGTGTTCATATTGTAACCTTTTACATGGTATCATCGACCTATGATTTGGAATCATCATAGCCGCTACACTTTCTAGCTTAACAAATCTCGTCTTTCTTCAATCTTTTTCTCTCTTTTCTTTGGATTTTGTCTTTGCAATCTGTATTGCTTCTTAAATAATGTTTGTTGATAGTTCTACAAGAAGTAACAATGGTGGTAATTTTTCCTCAAACACTAATAAAGCTTATCAAAATGATACCTTAAAACCTTACTGCATGAACTCTAATTCAAATCTAATACTTTTCTTGTTACACCATTTTTGAATGTCAACAATTACTACTCTTGGTAAAGATTAATGACTATGGCTTTACATTCCAAGAACAAATTTCACTTCATAAATGAAGCTTTTCCAAGACCACCTGATGAGGATCGTGACTTGATATCTTAGGATAGGTGCAACACTATGATCATGTCTAGGCTAAATAATCCGGTTGATCCAAATATTTCTCAGAGCATATTATGGATGGAGACTGCATCCCTCATTTGCAAAGAGTTGAAAGATAGATTCTATCAAGGAGATATCTTCAAAAATTCATATATCCAAGAGGAAATTTTCACTTTAAAACAAGGTGATTTATTCATCTATACTTATTACACAAAATTGAAAATGTTGTGGCAAGAATTGATTTTTTTTTGTCCTAATCATGTTTGTGAATGTGATGTTAATTGTCAAGAGATTGACAAGATTCATAATTACTAGGATTCTGATCAAATCATATTTTTGAAATGCTTGATTAAACAATACTTTGGTGTTGGATGTCAAATCATGTTAATGGATTCTCTTTCTAACATTTGTGAAGTACACTATTTACTTGTTCAACAAGAAAGATATAATGTTACTCCTCTAGATGAATCCAAGTTCTTGGATTTTCCTACTACATCTCAAGGTAGAGGAGGTTACTCTTTTTGTGGAAAGTATATTAGAGTTGGAAGTAAATCTGGTGGTAGAGGAAGAAGAGCAAGGGTTTACACATATTATGGAAAGACAAATCATACTATAGATACATGCTTCAAGAAACATGATTATCCGCCATATTAGAAATAACATGGTAATATCAATAGTATAGCCAATGATAATAATTAAGATGATGGTTCTCATTCTAAGATAAATGAATAACATCATAATGAGAAAGATTCTAGTTATTAGCATTGTAAGTAGATCAACATAAGGCCTTGTTAGCACTATTTCAACAATTATCACAATTTCCATCTCATATGTGAACCATATCACCACTAAATCCAATTCACAAACATGTGTTATCTGCATTTTTTCCAACATCATTAGACCTGGAACTTTCATATTAAATACTGATGCTACTGGCCATGTATATTTTTCCTGGGAAAAATTACTACATGAAGAGAATTAAGCCCATTACCATAAAACTTCCAAATGGTTCCTTAGTTATTATCAATTTTGCATGAACCATATTGGTTGATCAAAATTTCCTACAAACTAATATTCTATACATGTCAAAAATTTCTTTTAACTTCATATTTGTCCCAAGAGTAACTCAAAACCTTTAATGTCAGCTAATTTTGATAATTCAAATTGCTTAATACAAAATACTTACTCAAAGAAGATGATTGGCGCAACTGAATTGAGAAATGATTATACATTCTCATTCATCCTTTATTTACCTTGCTACATACACCATCATCTTCTAATGTCCACTCTACAAAAAACCTACACCTTATGATAAAAAATTGCTTTAATTCCATTTAGAACTATGCTTTAGGATAGAAAGTTAAATGTATTATTTTACATTTAAAATTTGGTCATCCTTCAAATGACAAACTGATTGAAATAAATTAAAAACAACCCTTTGTTAAAATTGTGCATTCTGACAATCCTTGTGATATATGCTTTTATGCAAAACAGAAAATACTTCATTTTTCCCTAAAGTACTCATAAATTTATTGAAAATTTTGACTTAATTCATATGGATATTTGGGGGTCATTTTTCCCATTCCTTCGATGAATGGCCATAAGTACTTCCTTACACTAGTTGATGAAAAAAGTAGATTCACTTGGATTTTTCTCATGAAATGAAAATTAAAAGCTTCTAATATTATTAGGTCGTTTATTTCTATGACCCCTACTAAGTTTAAAGAAAGAATAAAATACATAGTATCAGATAATGGAAATGAATTTCTTCTTAGAGATTTTAATAATGAAGCAGGTATTTTTCTTCAAGCATCTTGTGTTGGTACTCCTCAACAAAATGATAATTTTGAGAGGAAATACCAATACATCCTATGCATCACTAAAGCCCTTCTATTTCATGCACATTTGCCAAAATAATTATAGTCTTATATAGTTTGGCATGTTGTTCATCTCATAAATAGACTGCTAACTCCTTCCTTACACAAGAAGTCACCTTATAAGGTTCTATATAAATTCTTACTTGATATAATTTTTCTTAAAGTCTTTGACTCTTTATGTTTTACTTCCACATTACAAATAAATAGAAAGAAATTGGAATCAAGATCCAGAAAATTCATATATTAGGGTTTCAAAACTGGTGTCAAGGGATACACACTCTTTGACTTGCATACAAAAGAAATATTTCTCTCAAAAGGTGTCGTATATTTTTGAAAACATATTTCATAATTAATCAAAGTTACGAGAAGAAAATCCAAATCTTAATGCATATCAAACTTATAATCATCATGTCCTAGATGACTTATTTGAGTTAACTTCCCTATCGAAACATCATTCCCATGTACCTCTCCCTTATATATCAGAAATATCTAGACCTGCTCAACCTTACCCAATTGACTCCTCTTGAAATATTTCCTCGACTTCTATTTCACCTCCCTAACACAACTCTACAAATTTCATTGATATACATAATTCATCTAATTATACACATAATTCACATTACAATCCTACATCTAATCCTACACATACTTCACCTACTCATGATCTTCAACTTAGAAGAATCAAATAGAGTCACAAAAACTCCCTCATTCTTGCAAAACTATCATTTCAGGCTACTTGATAGTATAATTCACAACTTAGATTCTTTTGTCACTCAAGAATCTTCTCAAAGTAAGTACCATATATCTTATTTTATTACTTATAATAATTTATCTTCTATACATAAACATCACATCCTTAACTTGTCATATATATCTGAACATCACACTTGTGAGGAGGCAATTTGTGATGAAAATTGGAAGAATGCTATTAAGACTGAGTTATCTGCTTAATAAAGACCAATACTTGGAATTTAGTTCAACTACCTGCACATAAGAAAGCAACTAGATGTAAATGGGTGTTTAAACTGAAATTACATGTCAATGGTATTGTTGAAAGATATAAGGCATGGTTGGTGGAAAATGGATTCATTCATATTGAAGGTCTTGAATACCTAGATACCTTCAGTCTAGTAGTAAAAATGACCTCCATAAGAGTGTTCATGGCAATTGCATCTAATAAAAAATGTCCATTGTTTCGGCTTGATGTCTGTAACAGCCCGATTTTATTAGATATTTTATTTATTAGCTTATTTGTGTGTTTTATTAATTATTTGTTTATTTAATTATTATGTGGTATTACTAATTAATTGAAATATCTAATTATATGCATATTTGTGTTTTATGGTTTAATTAAGTTATTAGTAGTATACTATGTATTGGGCCTAATTAATAATTGGATGGGTGGGTAATAACATAACTAAGCCCATTAAGAGAAATATAGTAAGAAGAGGAAAACTAGGGTTTTAGAGATAACACAATTTGGGGGAAGAGAAGAGAAAGAAGAGAAGAGAAGAGAAAGAACAAGAGAATAGGAATTGTAGATTTCTTGAAGTTAGAAGGAGAAATTCAAGAGGTAAGGGTTTGAATCCAAGTTCTTATAGACTATATGATTGGGTAATGTGTGTTGTTGTGATTATCTCTTCATCTTTACAATTTCATGGAAACATAGAAAAGTTAGGGTTTATGAACAAATGCATGAATTTATGATTTGAAATGTGTTTTAATTGATGTTTGATGATGTTATGATGTTAGAAGATCCATAATATGTGTTATGTTTGTGGTTATAACATGTATTCTATTGTTGTTCGTGATGGTTGATGTTTTCAGCTTGATTTGGTTGAGTTTAGGGGATTTGGGATGGAATTCGTATGCTGTTTTCTGTGATTTGGGATTTTCTGAAATCGCCAATTCGTGCCGCAAACTTTGTTCGAGCCGCGAACTGCTTGGAAGAAACTCAGGAAGATTTGATTCACTCAGTTTGCGCTGTGAACTTTGTTGGCGCCGCGAACCCTGTTTTACAGAACTTTTTCCAAACTTTGAAAGGCCATAACTTTTGATCCGTAACTCCGTTTTATACGCCGTTCGAAGTGTTAGGAAGCTAATGAGATTATCTATATGATAGGATAAAGTTGGTTGTTGTTGAATGGTTTAATTTTGATGTTAATATATGGATAATATGTGACTTACTTATGTGTACATTATGAATTAATGACTTGTGACTAATATTCATAGATGTGTTAAGTGATGTGATATCCATGATGTGTTGGGATGAATATATATATATATATATATATATATATATATATATATATATATATATATATATATATATATATATATATATACTATTTGAATGTGTCTTGTAGATAATGATCATTTAAATGTGTATGTATAGAGATGTGGATTGAACAATGATGATGCTAGAATTGAATACTTGTGATTGATTGATGTGTGTTGAGTGATGCATTGTGTGGCATTGAAGTCATGTTGTGTATATTGTGCAATGTTGGAAAGATATGATTGTGTAGTTTAAGAGATAGAGATCGTCTTAAATGCACGAGTCTTGTTTTGTTGCACACTTACACAAGCATGAGTCTTTGAAAGTGGCAATGTCGGGTAATCTCGCGAAGATTATTTGCTTGTCCCAAATCTAACGCTGAATGGGATTTGAAAGCTTAACTCCATATGGAGCTTTGAGGTGGTTATCTAATCTATAGAGGAAAGACAATCGGCATGACCGGAAATGATAACGGATGGGATCCACATGCATATTGCATTGAGTCACACTTGAGTCGCACGTGTCGGTGTGAAATGTTGTTGTTGGTGTGATTTATGTGATATGAATTGTGTGGAATGATGTTGGTGGATATGCATATATGTATATTTGTGATTCATTTGATATGAATAGTTGTTGTGTTATGTATGTGATATATGTAATTGAAACATATGTGACGTAGATGTGAAACTATATGTACTAATGATATATGTATATATGTGTGGATATGTGAATCATGTTTGATTAATGATGATACATGGGGTAAGAGAGGTGATTACATGTATACTTGTGATATTAATGACACGATTCCAACGATGTAAATATATTCTATGACGTTTTGTGAAATGGGATAGAGATGAATATGTGCATTTGGTGATATATGTTCATACTTGCGATACATCTGTGAATCTTATACATGTCTATATATTTGGAAAAACATGTATATGTGATTATGTGATGATAACTTGTATATTTAGAATGTGATTATGTTGAATACGATTTTTACTTCGTGAATGTTGTCGAAAAGGATGTGTACTTAGAATCCATATGTTGGTAAAATATGATTATGTACATTGTTTAGAAATCATGTATGATTATTTGGAATTGAATGAGCAAGGTTGTATGACATGAATATGTGAATCTTGATTAATTGCGTATGATGCATGTTTATGGGAAGAGTGATGAATTCTTGAAATGTATTCTTGTTGTGTTTTACATTTCCCATATTATGTTTATCTATAAGAAGTTGAATTCTCACCCTTCTGTTTGAATGTTATCCTTTGTTGGTAACGCGCAGGTTTTCGGGGATAGTGGTGCTTCGAAGGATGCTTAGATTAGGGATTTAGATCTCTTGTAGAATGTCGTGACTAAGTAGTCACTTGTGCTCTGGTCATATGTAACACATGGGATTTGGGTTTTATGTTTTTATGACTCGATGTTATGAGATATTTGTTTGCTCATATTGTATTCGTATTTGAATATGCTATTTTGTTAATGTGTGGCCTTGAGCCAAGATGTTGAGACATGGTGGATGATGTATGGGAATCATCCTATTTTACCATTTATTTGATGAGATGATTATTCCGCTGTGGTTTTGCATGTTGTTTTAAATCCCGTGTTATTTGGAAACGACCATTGCATGTTTAAAGATAAAATGTTGTTTTATTTTGAATTATGTGTAACGCCCTCGTGAGATGCATGCTTCTTTACTCTGATTTACGCAAATGTATGCCTTATTTGTTTAGTATAGAATTGGGGGTGTTACATAGTGGTATCAGAGCACGGTCGGTCAGTTGGCCAGGTCATTTATGTTTTCCTATCCCTTTTGTATTGGATTTGTGTATCTGACACGATCGATACTGTTTGTTTGTCGGTCGTTGGATGTCTTAGGACAATGGCTGCAGGAAGGAATGTTGACATTAATGTTGAGGCAGTGATGAGGTGGACTGGTGCGATTGGACAAGTGCGCAAGAGAATGCCGGTTATGGAAGGAAGGATGAGTTCTGTGCTTTTGGAGACTTCCTAAGGTGCAACCCACCGACTTTTGAAGGAAAGTATGGACCGGACAAAGCACATGCATGGATGAGAGAAATGGAAAAGCTTACTGAAACTCTACTCAGTTATGGCTATATTCAGTCCAAGTTTGACTACTCTTTATTTACCAAGACAAATGGAACACAATTCATATGATTATAATCTATAAAGATGATTTGATCTCAGGGGGTTGATATTGTTGAAATTGCAAACATTAAGACCTCTTTAAATGACAAGTCTATAATCAAAGATCTAGGAATTCTCAAATACTTCATAGGTTTTGAGGTTGCTAAAACAAAAGTTGGTATCTCATTGTATCAAAAGAAATATACTTTGGATCTCTTGAAAGTTACTTGACTAACTTGAGTAAATACATGCAACACTCCTATGTAGCCACATTTGCAACTTCATAGAAAATTTGGCCAATTTCTTTCTTAACCAACATGCTACAGAAGACTAATTGGAAGATTTCTATATTTAACACACTCTAGACCAGAAATTTCATATGTTGTGAGTAAGATTAGTCAATTACTACCTACACAACTGATGATGAATACATGTTAGTTGGGTTACATGTCTTGAAGTATCTCAAAAATAATCTTGGTAATGGTTTATTTTTTAGCACATCATCTGCATTAGCTCTCAAAGGATTCTCTAATTCTATTTAGGGAGCATGTCTAGATACTAAAAGGTCCGCAACATGCTTTTTCTTTTTCCTTGGAACTTCACTAATTAGTGGGAAGAACTAAAAGCAATCAATTGTGTCAAGATCTCCATCTAAAGCTGAATATAGAGCATTGGCACTAGCAACCTGTAAAGAGAAATTGATCCTTTATTTTTTGTAGAACTTTCAGATTAAGTACTCCTCACCAATTGTCATTTACTGTGATAGTAAGTTGGGTCTTCACATAGCAGCTAACCCTATTTTCCATGATAGGAACAAACATACAGAGATTGATTGTCATTTAGTTAGAGACATAGTTCAAGTAGGGATCTTGAATTTGCTTCTAGTTTCATCTAAGGATCAAGTTGATGATATTATAACAAAGTTTCTACATTCAATTCCCTTTAATGCATGCAAAACAAGTTTGGAATAAATTATCATTCATTCCATTTCGATGGGGGATGTTAAATGTGGAGATGAGAAGAATGTGAAGCTTACTTGTGACTCAAGTTAACCAACTAGTTAGTTATAACTGATTTTTCATAGTTAGTTCTGATTAGTAAGAATTGGTCAAAGTAATGACAAACTCATCTTCCATATAAGATGTGTAGTACCTTTGAAATACATAGATTTATGAAATACTATCTAACACTCATTGAGTTCTCTCCATCTCTCTCATTCAATGGTATACATGTTTTAACTTTGTCTTTTTATGAGCTTAGCTCTTTTTCTTTTCAAAAAAATTTACTTAATCAGCATGTTTTTTATTTAAAAATAAAAAAAAATTCTTTTCAAAGATTACTAAGTCTGTTATTAGTTATGCAAATTATACATGCAAATTAATTAAAAAAATGTATCTTGTGAAATGAAGTGCATAATATTTTAATACGTGGATATAATTATTAATATACTGGTTTAAACTTCAACTAACATTTTAGGTATTCTTTCTATAGTTAATTTTCTAATCTCTCTTCATTAAAATTATTTATCATTTTATCTTTTTCACATTTATTATTAGGGTGTAAACGGATTAAAAAAACCATTAAATCAAAAATCTAAATCAAATCAAACTAAAAAAAATAATTGTTTTTTTTTCAATTTTAAAATCAAACCGAACCAATAAAAATTGATGTGGTTTGATTTGTTTTTCGGTTTTACTGTTTAGGAATTGCCTAATTGATGAACCGAACCAATGGTTATAATTATGCTATAAATTTTTATTCCATCCATCATTAAGCTCAAATTTTATATCGGTTCAACCATTATCCATCTTTGGTTATGCTTCATTCCCTTCAGCAAAATACGTAGATAGAACCAAACTTCAAACATTAAAAGTATAAACCATAAGTCACAAAAACACACTCTCAATGAGCTACTACTCTCGCCACCCGCCACTATTGTTGTTTTCTCTACCGTCGTTCAGATATGTTATGATTGTCTTCTTCGTGTTCAAGTTCTTTTCATTAGTTTTCATCATTTCTTTTACTCGTTTTTTCTTCTTCTTCAACGAAATTCCTCTTAATCTGTTACAAAATATTTTTGATGTGCATTTGAGGTGTGAAACATGTTTTTTTTGTGTATTAAAACTTTTTATTTTTGTTAATATCTTTTATTTATTAAGCATTCAATATCCTTTTCAACCTTGTGATGCCTAGTGCTAATTGGTGGAGATATCATTGATTCATATATCATTTTTACTGAAAATCGGTCTAAACCTAATCGATTACACCCATATCTATCATAAATAATAAATACAAAATTATTTTTTATTAATAATATGAAAAATATAAATTAATAAAAATAATATTTATAATATTTAAAAATGTAATAAAAGTACTCCCCCTATTTTGTCATAAAAGTCTGTTCTTAATTATACAAATTATACATCAAATTCATTAATGTACTAGTTTACACTTCACCTAACATTTTAGGTCTTCTTTATGTAGTTAATTTTCTAATCTCTGCATTCATTAAAACTATGCCATTTTATCTCTTTCTTATCTTACTATAAATGTAACAAATTTTATATTAGAAAAATAAATTATGAATTATATTATAGAATTATTTATTATTAATAATGTGAAAAAAATAAATTAAAAGAATTAATTTAAAATAATAATAATATTTAAGAATATACTAAAAAAGTACTCCCTCCATTTTTAAATATAAGTTATTTTGATATTAAAAAAATAATAATTATTGTAAAGGAAAGAGATATTATAAAAGATTTATATTAAATTGTCCTTTATTAGTTATTATAAAGAGAGAACAAATTTAAATAATTAAAAGAAAAGAGTTTTGTTCTTTTGATCCTATTTAATTCGAGAGTATCCTGGAAATTCCAATTGATTTGTATTAAACTGTCCTTTATAATAAACAAAACTCACTTTTCTCCTTCAAGGTTCCTGCAAATGTCAACTAATTGTACGACAAAACCAAGCTTTTAATTCTTTTTTGACTTAACTATGAGATGAAATCCAGGGAAGAGCATCGCCGTTACAAATTGACTTAGCTATGACATTTTCCATCTTTTTCTTAATTGTTAAGTGTTCAATTTTTTCTTGTGCAGTAATTTTGTGTAGTTAGAAGATGAAATTAATGGTTTGACTCTTTGCTGCAATTAATTAAGAAACGATACATACAACCTTGATAACAATTTTTAAGAAAAACAATATTTTTACATTTATTAGGGTTAGTGGTCACTTACATTAACTTTTGTCAATTTCAATTAAGAAAAACTACTCAATTCATTTAATCTATTTAATATAAATTTAGGACAAAACTCATCTTATGCTAATGTGACAATTTCATAAAACTTCTCAATTTAAATCAACCTTTTCGATTTTTAATATTTTATACAATTTTATTTTTATTTTAAATATAAATTTCAAATAACTTTTGCTTAAAAAAAAGTCAAATAAATATGTCATTAATTTTTCATAATCCTAAATAATATTCCTTTAAAATATTTTACTACATTTATAATTTTTATTATCGTTATATATTATAAACTCTTAAACTATTTTGGGAAATTTTTCTTATAAAAATGCGGCGATAAGACTGAGTTCCTGAGTTCTTTAGTTTCTGCAGGTTCTCATGTCGATTTGTTACTTGCTATTATTCTTAAGTTGTTATGATCTTGTTTGTCCAATATGTTTAGGACCAGAAGAAAACTCTAGACAATAATGTTGCTTCTTCAAACTTCTATATATTCCCAGTCCTTCTACCAGGGAATATGTACTTTGTGATGTTGATACCTAAGACATAAGTTCATCTGAACTCAAACAAACTCTGACTATCCATAGAGATAACACTTCTCTATAGAGGACTTGGAACACAAGAAACGAATTGTGTTCACGACTCGAAACAATACTCTTTATTCTTTACCAAACAGTTGTAAAGAATGACCTCAGACTTAACAATGCCTGAACACTACCCTTAAACCCTATGATTGACTCAATTAGACAATCATAACCTAGACTCTAGACACTTCTCATATTCGAAAGAAGAACATGAGGGACTCAAACAAGACTCAAACAAAATGAAAAGACTCTATAATCCTGAGCAATTTAAACAACATACCTCGACTTCACCCAAAGTCTTAATCAAGAAATGTTATTTGAGAACAAACTGCACCAGGTGGACTCGTGCATAGGTTGGATCATGCACTTAGATCAGAACAAGTGATACACACCATCAATTCATGTCGTCAGATGATAATGCAAAGAGTATTCTTTGCTGGTCTTTGAGAATAAACATGACTTGAGTTATGTCCTGAGGTTTTTGTGTGACTTTGTTCTTCTTTCTTCAAGATTAGTCTTTGAAAGACTTTTCAAATGAAAAGCAGTAGAAAAACATTGTCTTTGCTGATCTTCATACTCTTTTACTCCCCCTAAGATATACAACTTTAAGACATCTTTGATGTTCGTCCTTGAAGTTCCCTTCATTTGGAATTTGCCACAGATTCCAGGTTTAGAAACCTCAGTTTGCTTGCTACACAAGATCCAGATTGCCACATTATGTAACTTGAAATAGAAGAAACTATGATTGTATAACCATAAATTGATCTTCAATATACACGTCTGAGTTGTTTTATACAGACTTTGTAAGTATCCAGCTCCCATCAAGATATTTAACATAATCAGTATCCCACATCAGAGATTCTTGCCTATTTCTTTGATGGGTGAAGATAATTGAGAATCATGGTTGGAAGAACTTCTTCTTGGCATCCAGGTTCTAAACCTAATAAGTACTAAGTCTCCCGTCAAAGTACTTACCAGCTTTTCAGTTAGAATTTGCTACTCACACTAGGTCATTCTGACTGATTACCTCTTCACATTTATACTTTCTGTTCTTGGCAAATAAATAAAATAACTGAAGATCTTGAGATGTTGTAACATCAGATGTGACATCATCCTTCATGGTTCTTAGTTAACATCTTTAATGTCAAATTGACAATACTCAAGTTAGTAACAGAATAATCCAATAGTCAGCAATATCCAGACACATCAAGGTATAAAATAGTCAGCATCTCAATAACCTTTTCTTCAGACTTTAATTCTGATTTTGAGATGAAGGATGCCATGGTCTGTACCTATAGAGGAGATTCCCTCAGCTAGGTTTCTGGAACAGACTTAGTCATAGCATAACACTAAATTAGTCAGATCCATCTGACTTCCTTGATTTCAAATCATACTACCCTTTATGGATAACAACTAGGGCAGTACATATTCTTAACCATATTTCACTGTGATTGAGACACAGTATTCAGCTCCAACAACTGCTCTATGGTTATGAATACTTATCTGGTTTCATTGATCAGAGGAAACTTACAGATATAGGCTCTTCAAAAGTACAACATAAAGGATTAGAAAGGAATACCTTTATGAGTTTTTCTTAGTGGAACTGAGCACATGTTAATCGTGTCCTGATTAACTTAGCCAGATGTCTCCTCTTCCAGACTAGGAGTAGGTTCCAAACCAATATTCTCACACTACATTAGTTTAGCACCAGAACATATGTTCTTCAGCTGGTAGCTGCATACCAGTTCTTGATATCCCAACATCAGATAGGACATTTGCTCCTCCTTCTAGGAACACCTCAACCTTGAAGATTTCAAGGTACACATTTGCAGATAATTATGAATATCATTGATCAGGTGACATTCATCAACTCTAATAAACCATGCCATTATGAGTGGACTTGAGAGGATACTCAAGTATCTTTGACACTTTAATTATAGCTGTCAATACCTGCCATTCATTCTGTTGAACCTTCATAACCCTAGGGTTTCTCAGAGACTATGCAGCGGAAAATAGTCATATATCAACAGAATTCACACAATGCTTACTTTAAGTGTTAGTAGTAAGCATGACAACTACAGATTGATTGCTACTCAACCTTGCACAATGCTTGCTTCTGCACTAAGCAACTGATTAGACCAAACCAAAATCCTGACTTGACAAACTCACAAACAACAGAGGTTACCTTATCAATATCTTCACTCCCGCATGAAGGTTTTGATGAGCTTCTTCTCTATTCATAGATACCAGTTGAATTTGTTTTTAAATTCAAGTTCTTCACTCCCGCATGAAGTCCTTGGACTTAGCACTCTTCGTTCCAACATCGCAGTTCTTAGGTCAGGTTGGTCTAATCATATAGGTCCATCCTCCACTTCAAGGGACCATACAATATGAACGTTCTTTGTTCAAACACTCTTCTGTTTTCACCACAACCAGAATTTATCCCTTATGGATCTCATCTAGAAACAGACAGGATGCCTGCTCTGATACCAATTGAAAATTCTGGTATGATAGACTCGAGTGTCAATCCTGATGTCAAGACATCTGATCTGTTATTAATGTAGCACAGGAAGAATACAAAGATCCCCCAATATTTGATTACTCTTAGGAAAGAGTCAATGAGACATGGGATCACACATATTCAGCATACATAACCAAATTATACTTTTTACATGGTTCTGTACAGGAATAGCTTAAACCTGATGTTATAGACAAAGTCATAACATTCATAACTGAACAAACAATGCAGAAGATAAAAAACACACAGAATTGTTCACCCAGTTCGGTTCTAAATAACCTACTCTAGGGGCAACCAAGCCAAGAAGGAAATCCACTATCAGTAGTCTTAATTTGAAGCTAAACTCCCATGTTTACAACTTCGCACTTAAACCCTACCCAATGCAATCTCTACCTAGGTTCTCCCTAGATATGGAATATCTCCATTCCACTCCCAATCATAGCAATGATGTCTGGCAGTCAACAACTCAGCCACTGCATCGACAGCCTAATTCCCAACACTACAAACACAAACACAACGTTAACTTGAAGTTGCTTACAAGCTTCCTCCAAGAACAAAAACTTCACTCATTACTTCACAGCTTCTGAGTGATTACACTAAACCTCTCACCTACAGGTTTTGAGGCACAAATCAGTGACCATCCCACACACCGGGTGGTTCACCTACACGGCTAACCCTAGAGACTACATCTTCCCAGCTTTGGTTATTAGCTCTCTTAAATTAGGTTACAAAGGTTTCTATTTATAACCTGATCCCAGTTGGACTTGGGCTTACAAATTGCAGCACTCTTGCTGTTACAAATATGCAGAAAATATTCTGCTACAAATAAGGTCTTTCAATCATAAGTTTCCTAATTTATCTCCTAAATTAGAAACCATTGAATCTTCAATCTTCAGATTTGATTCTTCAATATTCTGACTTGATTCTTCAATATTCTGACTTGATTCTTTGACCTTTAAATATGCGCCACATAGGATTACATAATATTCACATAGAATATTCTGTATCTGTTAAGTACAAACTGAATCTTCCTTCCAGTTCTGCAGGCGCGATGTCATGAGTTGATGTCATGACATTCCATCTAACATCTTGCTTGTACCTGTTTTATTCTTTATAAACTTGCAAGATTCACATTTTGACCATTTGCTATTATTTTATGTTTTAGCCAAACATTAGACAATAATACAGGACAAACAGAGCATCAACATTCTTGAAGAAACATTAGTTTCTTATAGATGGTATATGGTACCTTTCGAAGAACATCTTCCTTTGATTTCATCTTGATAATAAAACACCCTTCATCGTTATAAAATAGTTTTGGCAGAGAGATGAAATTCCAAACATTTTGCATAAACTTCTTCACTGCAGTCATAGTAAGATCCCCTCCCACAACATACATTATCAATGTATTTTTCCAAAATTTCTCTTCAGATGCTATATCATGTTCCTCAATAATAACTTCAACTTCACCATTAACAATGGTTGGAGCTCTATATTCATTGTCTAAGCCATTAGTGAGTAGTCAATTACCTTTGATGACGTCAACCCATGTTTGTTCTTGATTCCTTTCCAGTTCCTCATTTTCTTCTTTTGCCTCTTTTGAAATTGGTTTCAATCTTTCTTCATTGGTCATGTGTGTTCTTGCTAACGAAGCGTTGATTCCACTCAATTGATTTGCTGAGTGCGGCGAGAGTACTCTCACACTCGTCGGCAGCGTTATCACCGCCTGCTTCCTCGGCCGACCACACCTCCCCATTCCCCTCAGAATCGCCGCTCTGCTAAATTTAATAAATATTTAATTTTTATTTTAATTGTATTTAAAGTATTATTTATAAGTTATATATATATATATATATATATATATATATATATATATATATATATATATATATATATATATATATATATAACTTATAAATAATACTTTAAAAACAATTAAAATAAAAATAAAATATTTATTAAATTTTAACTCTTGTGATTTATTGCCATTCTAAAATACGTTTGCACTATCTACCACATATGAATTAAATTCTATTATAAATTAATTCTTATCAATTGTTTATTTTTAATTTATCCATTATTGTTATTTAAAAGAGTTCAAGTCAAAATCAACTTTAGTGATCATATATAACCCTTTAATTTTATCAAATATAATAATCCATGTGTTTGTTGACTTAAATTTTAAACATGATTCATGAATTAGAATAAAAGAGGAGTTGCACCTATTCTTGCTAAAGTTTGGTTTCCACAACCAATATTAAAACATGTGTTGTTTTCTCATTCAAGACACAAAAGAAAAGACGTACATATACGGTAAGACTACAATTTGTAGCTTCTTGGAAACTTCAATGAATTGTATATTTTGACGTAAATTATAATATAAATGCCGAACCAAACATTTTATAATAGTCTTCTTGAAATTGTCAACTGATATTTAAAGTCTCAAATACTAGGTGCTAGAAGGGGCAGCTAGCTACAGCTTTCTCTTTTGAGTGAAAAATTCCAATCAATTTATAAACTATTCTCTTATCCTAAATTATAAGAGCTTCAAGAAAAGAAAGAAAAAAAGTAAAGGTCTATTTTAGTCTCACACAAAAATTGCAGAAGTCAGATTAGTTCTTGGAAAAAAAAGTCTTTATTAAAATTTTTACAAAATTTAACTGATTCATGTTAATCTCTCTAAAAATATTTTTTTCAAATCTGTTTTTCTTCTTACTTTTGAACCGTGACTAGACTGTCAATGAAGATTCATTTTAGTCCCTCACAAAAAAGAGTGAGTCATGTTAGTTCCTCTTTTGATATTTTTTAAACGATTTTTTCTATTTTTAAACTGTGGCTGGATTTGACAAGATATACATACTTTTAGAAATTGAATACGGGTCGGAGGTTAAGTTCCTTTGCACATGGTCTTTAGCGCCCGAGTTTCTGCCAAAAGCTGAGTTACCTAGTTGTGAGACATCAGAATCTTATCATTCCGAATTTGAGACATCTATTATGATCTTTCATAATCTGAGTCTCAACCTTCTCTTCATATGTTCCAATCAGAGTCAGAGCCCGATAAATTCTTTGACTTATGATCCAACACGCTTGAACATATGTTAGTATACCTAATTATTCATTAAATACTTTGTTATCATCAAAACCTAAGGAATATGGTATAAACTAATTTTCTTCCAACATATCATGTGTATTATTTTCGCCACAAATATTATTTACAAAAATAAGAAATTAGTCTAAATCACCCCAGTAGCAGAATTAAATCTTCCTAAAAGATCATTAACAACTGAAACAATAACAACACCTAATACACAAGAATATATAACAAAAAAAATTGTAGTCACCTACCCATAAGCCTGATAATAAACCCAACAAAAAAAGAATATCGTGGTATCGCGATGATTTATCTACAATCCCTTAGCAAATAATTTCAAATCAAATGTCGTAAAATAGGAGTTCAGTCACAGTTTAAAAATAGGAAAAAAACGTTTGAAAAAAAATATTAAATGAGGGACTAACATGACTCAGTTAAATTTTGTAAGGGATTAAATAAAGATTTTTTTTTCTTAGAGACTAATTTGGACTCTTCCTTTTTTATGAAGGACTAAAGTGGGTCTTCACTGACAGTCAAATCACGGTTCAAAAGTAAGAGAAAAATCAGTTTACACACATGACTCGGTTAAATTTTGTAAGGAATTTAATAGACATTTTTTTTATCTCGGGACTAATCTAACCTCTGGAGTTTTAATGAGTGACTAAAATGGACCTTCACTCAAAAAAAAAATTTGGAAAAAAATTTGTTATCCCAAATTATAAGTCAATTTCGGTGCATCATTAATACAATTTTTCATAATATATCCTCTATCATTTATTACTTTTTTTTTCATACTCTTTTAATTTCGTTTTTCAATATAATTATTTAATTTCGTTTTTTCATACTCTTTTAATTTCGTTTTTCAATATAATTATATAATAATATAAATAATTCATAATTAAAATATAAAAACAAAAATGAAACTATTATAAGATTATTTACTTATATTTTTATCAATTTGTGAATTGCATACATTTAAATATTTTGAGTTAATTGAATTAAATTAAAATTAATGTCAAAATAATTGAACCAGACAAAACAAAAGAAGGGTGGAAAATTTTATAAGTTAAAAAAGTAGAGAAATTTTTGTGATAAAGAATGTAGAGGCAAATTTGGTAATATGAAGAAAAAAAAGATTGTAAAATATAATGGGGGTAACCATTAAAATCATAGTTAATAAAAAGTATATATATATATATATATATATATATATATATATATATATATATATATATATATATATATATATATATATATATAAAAGTAAGTAATGTATAAACTTAATTGAATTAAAATTGTATGAGAATGTAAACAATTGATATCTTTAATATATTAAAACAAATTACACACTTATGCGGTTAAAGATGCAACCAAATCAATTGGGTTTCATAAAATTAATTCTCTGTTGATAGCATCTAAATGAAATATAAATCGAGCCTCATTTTAAAGTTACGCTCAAGCAGCAGTCTAGAGGAATGAAATATCTGACAAGACTTAAAGTGTGTGAAATCTCACCCTGACGCGTGTGAGCAAATAACATTGTAAAAACATTAGAGGTGGCAAAACGAGCCGCCCGCTTCGCCCCTCCTAAAGCCCGTCAAAAAACAAACGGGGCGGGCATGCCCGCTAAGTGAAATGGACATAAAAATCATGTCCGCCCCGCCAAGATGGCGGTTTGGCGGGCGGCGGTCTTGCCCACCTATATTTATTTATATATTTTTTTCATTTTTTAATAGATTAATAGTTTTTTTACCTTTTAATTAAAATTTTCACTTTTTTTTAAAATAATTTTTTATAAAAGCAACGTTTTAACGAATTTTACTTTAAAAAATATTACATATATTTACAAATGAATGTGTAACATAAACCATGAAGAATTGGAATTATTAGAATTAACTAAAAAAGAGTGAGTTTTGGAGGAGCGGCGGGCTTTAGCCGGCGGCGGGTTTTGGCGGGGCGGGCTTTGGTGAGCGGCGGGTCCAAAATCCCAACCCAACGCGCAATTTTTTAGCGGGTGCGTAGGCTGGTCCGGCGGGCCACGGCCCGTTTTGCCACCCCTAAAAAGCATAAGGATGTTTTTAGTAAAGTTATACGGGTAATCACACAGTAAAACAACTTTTTTAACTTATTTTTGTCAAGAAAATATTTCTTAAAATGTCTTGAAGTAGTTCCAGATGATTTTGGAATTGTCAGAAAATTTTTGGGCAATTTTCTGTTCCCACCAATCGATTGGCACTTCACCCAATTGATTGGGTTAGTATATAAATGTTCCCTAAACATTATGGACAACATCTTAATGAATGGTAACGACTATACATATTTTCTTGCCTTTTAAAACAAACCAAACGATTATTTTTAGGCTAACCTATCGATTGGTACATATGCCCTAATCGATTGCCTCATTAATTTTGGCCCAAAAATTTTCCTTTCTGTGCCAACCTCTAGTATATGAATAAAGTTTACTTCCCTTATTTTCACATCAAAAAACATAAGCATTCATTCATCACCCCTCAGTCTCTCTCTAACATATTTTTCTTTACTTTTCTCTAACTTAACTTTAGCTGTAGCGCTTTCAAGAAAGTTGTTTTGCAATTGAACAATTTGTAATTTTGTAAGAGTAGTATCATAAATTCACCAAGAAAGTTTTTTTTACCTTGGTTAAATGACTCATCCATTTAGGGATTGTTTATTTGGGTTCAAAGCTAAACCCATTAAAAGCTTGATTTTGGGGATTTAGTTACTAAGTCACCTCTTCGATTCGAAGGCTCAGCCCATTCAAAAGTCTTCATAGGTTCGAGATCAACTCGATATTAAAATCTCATCTTTGTTGGTGGTTATCCTGATTAAAACCTCTTTTTCGTTCAAGCTAAGCCCAGTGTTAAAAGCTTGCTAAGGTTGAAAATCAAACTGGTATAAAATCTCCTAGGTTCATGAGTTCTTCCCAGATTAAAAGCTCAAACAGGTTCAAGATTAGTTCGTGTAAAATCATGGTTTAAAGCTTGAATACAAACCGCTCTAAGTTTCTTGTGGAAAGAAGACTAATCGTTTTGATCCATCATTTGAAAGGAATAATCACCACTTCTCTCCATGTTTGATGTTTGGTTGAAAGTTAGCCACAAAACTTCATTTTCCTTGTATAAGGTGGTTCGAGGGTTCAATCTACTAAAATCTCTAACTTTTATTGAATAATCTCAAGAACAAGTCTTGGGTAGAGGATTAAGTTTTTTCTTTTTTGACTAAACCTCTATAACTTCTATTGTTTTCTCTCTTCCCTTATCTTTTACTTTCCATATTTTATGTTCTGAATTTTATTTTCCACTGCTTAATTTTAAACCATTTATTAAAATATTTTCAAACTCTAAAATTCATCCTAAAAGTTTTTCAAATTAAATTTTTCTGAAACATAATTCAACCCTCCCCCTTTGTGTGTGGAGTCATATGTCCAACAAGCTCGTTTGGTCATGTATGACTAAGTGACCAGAGTCTTGTGAAAGTTGAAAAGTAACTCCTAAAACACTAAGGCAATTAACACACACACTTAAAATACTTTTAAAGTCTCTCTTTACTTAACAAAACCGCCTTTAAAATGTTTTTAAGTCTAGCCCGTTGATTAGTGGACTATCTACTTGATTAGAAAAAAATTAAATTATCTAATCGATTAGATCATTTTACTAATTGATTATATGATGCCTAATCAAGTATATAATAGATTATTAGAGCATATCAATGGTTGGTAATGATTATATAGCAAAAACTTCTTTTTTAGGCCAAAATAATCGATTATTTGAAGCACCTAATTGATTAGTTTAATTGATTAAACCAATACTTTGGTCCATCAATTGCTTCTATTTTAGCCAATTTTTTTCCTACATAAATGAGGCTTCTCCTCACTTTATTTCACATCATAATTTGTAGTTTTTATAGCTCTCTCTCTCTCTCTCTCTCTCTCTCTCTCTCTCTCTCTCCTCTCTCACTCTGAATATTTTCTTTCATCAAAATTATCTTAGTGTTTTATGAGTGAAAATTACTAGTGAGAAAAGACTTGTATTGGTGTCATGCCAGTGTTGTTATTTTCAAGAGTGCGGTACTCTTGAATAATTGACTTTGATTCTTGATATCAACCATTAAAAATATCTGTTTGGATGTAGAAGTCAGCTTGCAAAAGTTATATTCTATTATTGAGATCAACCGGTGAAATCACTACTCAGTTCGTGAGTTCATCCTGTGGAAAAACTTTTGGTTGGGGGCATAATTTGTAAAAAATCAATATTATTATGAAATATCAAGAAGATATCTTAAGGACAGGACAAGGCCCATGTTTGTTTGAACCTGGATAATTTTCGGGTGTCATTTCTCTAACCATGATCTCTTTAAATTTTGTTATTTACCTTAATGTTTTATTTTCTTTCCTCTTAATTTCTCTCTCATCTTGAAGATACTCAACCAATTTGCTTTTTAAGTAATAAAACCTTTAAAAATAAGCACGAGTTTTAAATACTATAATTCTTCCATCCTCTTGTGTTTTGAGTCACTTGTTCAACAAATTTTAGTATATGACTTTACTTGTGTGGTTCTATGTCTGTGATTTACATGTATTGTCTTGTAAAGGTTTTGATGAAGAAAACTGAACAAGAATGATTAAATTATAAGCATCAACAGTCTAAAAGGAAAAATAAGTCGAAGTGTTCAAGTTCATGTAGAATGAGCTAATCAAAGTTTAATCAAGAAGAAACTAAAGTTGTGAAATTGTGAAAGCCCGCCTAATCATGCACTTATTGTTTTATCTTATATTTTGATTAGTTAATTTTAAATTGAAAATTCTGGTATACAGACTCAGATGTCAATCCCGATGTCAAGACATCTGATCTGTTATTAATGTAGCACAAGCAGAATACAAGGATCCCCCATTTATTTAATTACTCTTAGAAAAGAGTCAATGAAACATGGGATCACATACGTTCAGCATACATAACCAGATTATAATTTGTACATGGTTCTGTATATGAACAGCTAACACTTCTGAACCTGATGTTATAAACAAAGTCATAACATTCATAACTGAACAAACAATGCAAAAGATAAATAACACAGTTAATTGTTAACCCAGTTCGGTCTAACTACCTACTCTGGGGGTTACCAAGCCAGAAAGAAGATTCCACTATCAGTAGTACTATTTTATATAAACAACCTCTGGTTTACAGATAAACAACCTCTGGTTTACCTAGTCACTATCCAATGCAACCTTTACCTCAGAACTCCATCCAAGATAAGAAAACCTCTGCTCACTCCCTGGTGATACCTAACTATTACAACCCTGCAACAGCTATTTACACAATTAACAATGAACACATACTTGATCTTGCTTCACAGCTTCAATCAAGCTTACAATACTCAACTCTTACCTACAGGTTTCGAGTGAGGACAATCACTTCTCTAACCTACAGGTTTCGAGAAGGACAAGGAAGCCATCCCACAACCTAGGTGGTCTACCTATAGAAACCCTAATGACTACATCGTTAAAACCAGGTTTTCTATATCTAACTAGGTTACAAAAGTTTCCTATTTATAACCTGATCCCAATTGGATTTGGGCTTACAAATCGCAACACTTTGCTGTTACAAATATGCGGAAAATATTCTGCTACAAATAAGGTCTTTTAATCATGAGTTTCCTAAATTAGAAACTGTTGAATCTTCAATCTTCTGATTTGATTCTTCCTGAATCTTCAATCTTCTGATCTGATTCTTCAATTATTCTTTTGAACTTAAAATATGCGCCACATAGGATTACATAATATTCACATATAATATCTTGTATCTGTTAAGTACAAAATGAATCTTCCTTCCAGTTCTGCAGGCGCGATGTCATGAGTTGATGTCATGACATTCCTTCTAACATCTTGCTTAAACCTGTTGTTCGTTTTGAACTTGCAAGATTCACATTAATATTATGTTTTACTGCTATTATGTTTTAGTCAAACATAGATGTCAATCAACCAATAAAAGCACTAACAATCTTCCCTTTTGGCATATTTTGGCTAAAACATAAAAGTGCAGTAAAAACATAAAAAATTCAAGACACCAAGGAAGAACAGAATATACATTCTCAGAATTGGGTTTACCTTCTGTTCTTCAGGACTTGAACCACATCATAACATCTTCAGTCTGCTACAAAAACCTTTTTACAGTAGCAAGATCAGAAGATGGTATTCTTTTCCCTTTTTTAGACATAATATGACAAAGATAGAACCGATGTCATAATATGCAGTGGAACACCTCCATGCAACACTGATGTTCACGAGGAAGACGATGGGAGAAGCCATGCGTCTTGTAGGACCAATGGTGGCATAAGAGACCCCTTCCTTAGTCTTGTACCAGAAACTGAATCCTAGCATAGACCACGAGAGAGGACTTGAGTGAAAACTGTCCACCAGTCCTAGTAACTCATAACACAAATCACAATTGTGTTCATAACTCAGATCACAAATCACAACGAAAATGATTCTTATACTGAAGGTTGTATATAGTGGAACATCTTTGTTGTTATTGCAGAAAAACCCATGGTAGAGACCATCAACATCCCCAGCCCCGTGTTTTTCTTTTTCTGAGATGGTTTTGGTATAGCAACCCATCACAATACCAAATCCAGACTCGACTCACAAGAACGCACAAGAACGACATTTTGAGAGAGTTTGATTTCTGCAATTCATGGAGATGCTATTATATAGTAAATGGAGATTATAGGAAATAACGATGGTCTTTGGTCTTGTTCAATGGTCAAACGGTTAATTAGGAAACAGTTCCAAAAGCTATTACTCTTTCCAAAGCAGTTTTTGACTGTTTTTCTGATAGGAGTTATCTTGAATTACCAATGCATGCATAGTCATTGAATGAACTTTACACCGACCGCTGATGTGTAGATAAACTTCAATTCAGATTTCTTTGTTTGACTTTGAAGATTCAATGTCTTTAAACATGTCATGACATTATGTTAGACATTGTCACTTTTCTTTCCTTCAGGCACATAGCCCAAGATTCCGCAAAAGATTAAGACAGAGCATCATTTGGACCAATTAACAGACTTCCTACTTATTCACTAGTCATAGACATAGACTTCTGTTGTTTTTGGACACTTTGAGACTGTTAGCACACAGCTACCTCATTAGTGTAGAGAAGGAATAGTGGTTACCAGTTGCACATGGTTAACTTGAACCATTCAAATAACTGACAAAAGTATCACATTTTCTTCATGATGTAAAAGTATTTTTAACCAAGAATTTTTCTTGACAAAAGAAGTTACCCCCCTATCCGAGATAGTCTGAGCTTCCCCAACAGAATAAGCTTGAAATGATGAATGGGAAATATAAGACTCATCTTCATATCTTCAAGAGACGCACCCTCTATTCAACAATCCTGATGAACACACTCATTATAGCAAATTTGTTCCTCACACTAAATACTTACACCAGAAGTAGAATGTCATAACATTGTGTCTGACATTTGTACTACTAGTATTCTTCACAAATTTCATCCCCTTTTTAATAGAACCTTGCCTAAGAACTTATCTCCCTCATAAACGATCAACAAATGACCTCTTGATACTAGAATCACACACAGAGAGGTTGCCACAATCTCAACAAACAGAACTGCCACTCCTTGAATTTTGTTGAGCATAACCCTACCATGTTTAAATTAGATCATGGTCTGCTTAAGACACTTCGAAATTCTTCTTGATAAGGTGTTTTTCAATCTCACACATTGATTAACATACTCCTTGAACAGAAGAGATTCTCCTTTATCTTTAGCTGTGTTGATCTGATCATAGAACTTTTGTCTTCATAGTCATCTTCACTAAGTGAAGTCTTCATCATAAAAGTAATTATGTATGGCCATAACACATTACTTACATCTAGATCAGAACCTTCCCATTCTAATCCACATTATGCCCAAACTGCCACTCTAGACAATAATGTTTCTTTTTCAAACTTCTGTATATTCCCAGTCCTTCTACCAGGAAATATGTACTTTGTGATGTTGATACCTAAGACACAAGTTCATCTGAACTCAAACAAACTCTGACTATCCATAGAGATAACACTTCTCTATAGAGGGCTTAGAACACAAGAAACGAATTGTGTTCACGACTCGAAACAAGACTCTTTATTCTTTACCAAACAATTGTAAAGAATGACCTCAGACTTAACAATGCCTGAACACTACCCTTAAACCCTATGATTGACTCAATTAGACAATCATAACCTAGACTCTAGACACTTCTCATATCCGAAAAAAGAACATGAGGGACTCAAACAAGACTCAAACAAAACGAAAAGAATCTATAATCTTGGGCAATTTAAACAACATACTTGGACTTTAACCAAAGTCTTAAGAAATGTTATTTGAGAACAAACTGCACCAAGTGGACTTGTGCATAGGTTGGATCATGCACTTAGATCAGAACAAGTGATTCACACCATCAATTCATGTCGTCAGATGATAATGCAAAGAATATTCTTTGCTGATATTTGAGAATAAACATGACTTTATGTTTTGAGGTTTTTGTGTGACTTTGTTCTTCTTTCTCCAAGATTAGTCTTTGAGAGACTTTTCAACTGGATAGAAGTAGAAAAACATTGTCTTTGCTGATCTTTATACTCTTTTACTTCCCCTGAGATATACAACTGTAGGACATCTTCGATGTTCGTCCTTGAAGTTTCCTTCATTTGGAATTTGCCACAGATCCCAAGTTTAGAAACCTCAGTTTGCTTGCTACACAAGATCTAGATTGCCATATTCTGTAACTTGAAATAGAAGAAACTATGATTGTATAACCATAAATTGATCTTCAATATACACGTCTGAGTAGTTTTATACAAATCTTGTAAATATCCAGCTCCCATCAAGATATTTAACATAATTAGTATCCCACATCCGAGACTCTTTCCTTCTTCTTTGATGTGTGAAGATAATTGAGAACTCATGGTTGGAAGAACTTCTTCTCAGCATACAGGTTCTAAACCTAATAAGTACTAAGTCTCCCGTCAAAGTACTTACCAACTTTTCAGTTAGAATTTGCTACTCACACTAGATCTTTCTGACTGATTACCTCTTCACATTTATACTTTATGTTCTTGGCAAATAAATAAAATAACTGAAGATCTTTAGATGTTGTAACATCAGATGTGACATCATCCTTCATGGTTCTTGGTTAACATCTTTAATGTCAAATTGACAACACTCAGGTTAGTAGCAGAATAATACAATAATCAGCAATATCCAGACACATCAAGGAATAAAATAGCCAGCATCTCAATAACCTTTTCTTCAGACTTTAATTCTGATTTTGAGATGAAGGATGCCATGGTCTGTACTTATAGAGGAGATTCCCTCAGCTAGGTTTCTGGAACAGACTTAGTCATAGCATGACACTGAATTAGTCAGATTCATCTGACTTCCTTGATTTCAAATCATACTACCCTTTCTGGATAACAACTAAGGCAGTACACATTCTTAACCATATTTCACTATGATTGAGACACAGTATTCAGCTCAAAAAACTCCTCAATGGTTATGAATACTTATTTGGTTTCGTTGATCAGAGGAAACTTACAGATATAGGCTCTTCAAAAGTACAACATAAAGGATTAGAAAGGAATACCTTCATGAGTATTTCTTAGTGGAACTGAGCACATGTTAATCGTGTCCTGATTAACTTAGCCAGATGTCTCCTCTTCCAGACCAGAAGTAGGTTCCAAACCAATGTTCTCACACTTCATTAGTTTAGCACCAGAACATCTGTTCTTCAGCTGGTAGCTGCATACCAGTTCTTAATGTCCTAACATCTAGTAGGAAATTTGTTCCACCTTCTAGGAACACTTCAACCTTGAAGATTTCAAGGTACACATTTGTAGATAATTATGCACATCATTGATCAATTGATACTCATCAGCTCTAATAAACCATGTCATTATGAGTGGACTTGAGAGAATACTCAAGTATCTTTGACACTTTAATTACAACTGTCAATACTTGCCATACTTTCTGTTGAACCTTCATAACCCTAGGGTTTCTCAGAGACTATGCAGCGGAAAATAGTCATATATCAACAGAATTCACACAATGCTTACTTTAAGTGTTAGTAGTAAGCATGACAACTACAGATTGATTGCTACTCAACCTTGCACAATGCTTGCTTCTGCACCAAGCAACTGACTAGACCAAACCAAAATCCTGACTTGACAAACTCACAAACAACAGAGGTTACCTTATCAATATCTTCACTCCCGCGTGAAGGTTTTGATGAGCTTCTTCTCTATTCATAGATACCAGTCGAATTTGTTTTTAAATTCAAGTTCTTCACTCCCCCGCATGAAGTCCTTGGACTTAGCACTCCTCGTTCCAGCATCACAGCTCTTAGGTCAGGTTGGTCTAATCATATAGGTCCATCCTCCACTTCAAGGGACCATACAATATGAACATTCTTTGTTCAAACACTCTTCTACTTTTACCACAACCAGAATTTATCCCTTATGGATCTCATCCAGAAACAGACAGGATGCCAGCTCTGATACCAATTGAAAATTCTAGTATACAGACTCGGATGTCAATCCTGATGTCAAGACATCTAATCTGTTATTAATGTAGCACAAGCAGAATACAAGGATCCCCTATTTATTTAATTACTCTTAGAAAAGAATCAATGAGACCTGGGATCACATACGTTCAGCATACATAACCAGATTATAATTTGTACATGGTTCTGTATAGAAACAACTAACACTTCTGAACCTGATGTTATAAACAAAGTCATAACATTCATAACTGAACAAACAATGCAAAAGATAAATAACATAGTTAATTGTTAACCCAGTTCAGTCTAACTACCTACTTTGGGGGCTACCAAGCCAGGAAGAATATTTCACTATCAGTAGTACTATTTTATATAAACAACCTCTGGTTTACAGATAAACAACATCTGGTTTACCTAGTCACTACCCAATGCAACCTTTATCTCAGAACTCCATCCAAGATAAGAAAACCTCTGCTCACTCCCTGGTGATACCTAACTATTACAACCCTGCAACAACTATTTACACAATTAACAATGAACACATACTTGATCTTGCTTCACATCTTCAATCAAGCTTACAATACTCAACTCTTACCTACTGGTTTCGAGTGAGGAAAATCACTTTTCTAACCTACAGGTTTCGAGAAGGACAAGGCAGCCATCCCACAACCTGGGTGGTCTACCTATAGAAACCCTAATGACTACATCGTTAAAACCAGGTTTTCTATATCTAACTAGGTTACAAAAGTTTCCTATTTATAACCTGATCCCAATTGGATTTGGGCTTACAAATCACAGCACTTTGCTGTTACAAATATGCAGAAAATATTCTGCTACAAATAAGGTCTTTTAATCATGAGTTTCCTAAATTAGAAACTGCTGAATCTTCAATCTTCTGATCTGATTCTTCCTGAATCTTCAATCTCTTGATATGATTCTTCAATTATTCTCTTGACCTTAAAATATGCCCCACATAGGATTACATAATATTCACATAGAATATCATGTATCTGTTAAGTACAAACTGAATCTTCCTTCCAGTTCCGCAGGCGCGATGTCATGAGTTGATGTCATGACATTCCTTCTAACATCTTGCTTAAACCTATTGTTCGTTTTAAACTTGCAAGATTCACATTAATATTATGTTTTACTGCTATTATGTTTTATTCAAACATAGATGCCAATCAGCCAATAAAATCACTAACATAAATGAAGTAAGACTTAGTCTTGCAATACTAAGGCGTTGCACACACACAAACACAAAAGTGTTTAAAACTTCTCATCTTTTTATTAAAATTTATTTAAAGTAATACGGGAAAGTACTTAATCAATTAAGAAGTTTTCTTATCACACAACAACTTTCTAAATAATAATCTCTTCTATCTATCATATTCTTCTTATTTTATAAGGTTTATTTACTAGTCATTACTTTAGTGTTAAGAGAGTGAAAAACTTCATCTGAGAGTTCTAGTGTCTTTTTGTTGTGATAAATTTGTTTATTTATGAGCTTAGTTCTCTTGTGATTTTTTAATATATTTGAAGGGGAGAAGGTAAACTTATAAAAGTATTGGTTTAATAAAGTTGGGATGAACCCATGTAAAAGCTTAAGTTGTTTGTGAAAGTTTGTTGGGCTGAACTAATGTAAAATCGCAAGTTGTTTGTGTAAGGTTCTTAGGTTGACCATGTGCTAAATATCAAGTTGTTGTAAGGTTTTGGGTTGATTGGGTGTAAAAACTCAAGATTATTTTTAATGGATATCTCAAGGGGACATTTTTAGAGACTGAATTAGACCAAGTAGTTTAAGGTTGAACCAGGGTAATCTTTGGTGTGATCATTCTTATCTCATCTATTTATATTTATATCATTTATCTTTTCATCTGTTATTTCTCTTTTTTGCTACTAAATATTTGCTTATATCTTCTTTTTAATACAAAACTTTTCAAAATCAATTATTTTTCTAAAATATATTTTTGAAATATGAATATCACAATTTACCCCCCTCTTTTGTTTCGAATCGCTTGTTTAACAAATGACATTCGAGCCTAACTAGTGTTATAATACTAATAATATTACGAGGTAGGAATGACTTCAAACAATTTACTAAACAAATCATCATCCTTCAATGTAGAATGATATGATTATTGAAAAGAAAAAAGGATAATCTTAATAAAGGGGATGAATTATGATATATGGATTACTATTAAAAATTGTCTCTTTGTTCCCATACTTCTAGTCAATGATGTTGTGGTAAACAAATATATATAGATCTAGACCAAAGAGAACAAGTACAAAGTGTAACGCATTTTGAAATCTAAAACTATTATCACTATCGTTCTTGTTATTGGTGAGTTTTTTGGGGTTTTTTACTGTGAGACTGTTAAAGAAATATGGAACATCCTTCAACTTCCCCATAAAGGTACAACTGATATAAAAAGTGATCGGATGAATACATTGAGTCGTGAGTACGAGCTTTTCAAAATGAAACATGAGAAAAACATTCAGGATATGGAAAAATGATTATTCACAATATGAATCATTAGAGAATTCTAGGTGAAGTTTTTCAAAATGAGAATTTAGTTATCAAAGTTCTTAGATGCGTAAACTGCAGCTAGCAACTTAAAGATAATGTTATTTATGAATCTAAAAATTTATCTTGTATTGATTCAGCTACATGGTTTAAAAAATTACAAGAACATGAAATGAAACTAAAAAGGCTAGCTGAGAATGAAGAAGACAACGAAAATAAGAAAAGTCTAGAACTAAAAGTAATAAAGTACAAAAACATGGAGTCAGAAGATAAAGATGCCAAAGTAAAAGTGATGAAAACATGGATATTAAGTTTTAAAAATTCAAGGAAATCCCCAAGGCAAGAAAAACAAACTCCATAATTTTAGAAGCAAAGTAAAGAAAAATCAACTGTCATTTCAACTAGTTTCTAATACGGAAAGAAAGTTCAAATAAACCCAGAATGTTCGAAGAATTAAAGGAAATCTAGAAGATACAAAAGACCACAAAACAATTTAGAAAGAGCTTACAATTCATGGGACGACAACAAGATAGACTCGTCCGATGAATCTGTAAAAGAGGAAGAAACCTATGAAAAAAATAAGGTAAATTATATAAATTCAAAATTTACATATAATGAGTTATTACTCATTTATAAAAAGTTATAAAGTGAGTCAAGTAAATTAAAAAAACATTGTTTGTGGCTCTAAATATATTATTTTTTTTCTTGAAAAAGAAAATAAAAATCTAATAGAAAATATAGACTATCTTTGAGAAAAGTAAGGTATTTTAATTTAAAACTCACATTCCCCTTCTTCTTCTTAAGGGAATTATGAAAAACCTATTAAATGTGAAAAATACCTTCTTTTAGAAAATAAAACTGATGACTTGCATAACACACTTGATAAGTTTACTAAAGGAAGAGATAAATTGAATCTCATTCTAGGTTATGAACCAAAAAATAATGCTAAAATTTTTAGTAACATATATCAGGCAAATAGGACCTCTAAATGTAACATGCTTAAATGTAGATTTTGTAATAAAAATGAGCATGTTGCTCTGTTTTGTTTTCTTGAAAAAAGTCATGAAATTAAAAATTTATACCCAACATCCCATTTATATAAAAAAAGGCAAAATATATTTTTTGGTCTCGTATGTTAAACTCAGAGTTCATTTTGATCTCTTAACTTCAAAAAAATTCCATATTAGTCACTTACATCTTCAAAAGGTATCATTTTAGTCCTTTTTGTCATATTAGTGATTGATTTAGCAACCGATTTTTGAGTTTTTTCGTCGCTAATTAGACGAAAAGGACCAACATTATACGTTTTGAAGAGTTAATGGACCAATATGGAACTTTTCTAAGTTAAGGGATCAAAATGAACCATGAGGTTAACATACGAGACCAAAAAGAGTATTTTTTTGTCTATAAAGAATATCAAGAAAATAAAATGAAAAATATGTTTGCTTCGCTTTACTTCAAACATCATAATTCTAGTCGAAAACCTAGAGATAACATGCATTCCTCTAACACAAGAGAATCCAAAAATCTTTGGGTACCGAATATCAAAAACTTAAATTGTGATACGAATATGCTTGAGAGCGTGAACTCAAAATTTCATAGTAACAATGGTGGTTCAAATCATATGGCTAAAGATATAACTATTTCCACTTATTCTACTCCTACAGTGGAAGAATTTTCTTCTTATGGTAATAACAAGATAAACATGTTGGATTTGCGATTATTGGTAAGAACCTTAAACCTACTGTTGAGTTGTTTTGATTATTGAAATTTTCTAACACAGATAAACATTAAGAAAGTTGTTTAAAAAGAGTAATAGAGTATCATCAAATTCTTCTATATAAAGGTTTCTAAAACTCCAAAATCAAAATTATTTATTTTTCTCAATTCAATTTTTTTTCCAAAAGAGTATGATTATACACTACTATAGAAAAGACATTTCACATCAAGTAGAATAAGAAATTCACATTGGGTGGCCTTCTCATATAAGGTAGGTTTTATGGGAAGTCACTCATATATCACATCAGATAACTAATTGAGGTGGAAAAAACTGCTTTTCACCTCGAGCTTGTACTTTAGCCGAAGTGATACTTATGATTTTGAGCATCTTGTTTAACGAAAGTAAAAAATCAGTTAAAGATTAAATTAAGTTAAAGATTTGAAGACTAAATATATCTTTTTTCTTTTTACATATTTTTACTTAAATCCTGTTAAAATGACTAAAACATATTTTACATATCTTAAAATAATAATTACTATCATCTATTAAAAGAAAAAACCATTAATATAACTAATATATAACCACTTTCGTGGTCCATTAACTCAATAGGTGATTGAATATGGTTCTTTAATCTTTTAAACGTGTTATTTTTCTCACAACATAACACGTTTCATATGGATACATGTGTTGGATGTCACACGTTAAGCAATTGCACCTAGCTAGCCCCTCTCACTCAGCCTCAAGTCATATATACATCATCAAACCTCAAACAAAAAATTGTCTCAATTTGAAGCCAATAACTGGGAAGCTGCACGTGAAGCTGCAGTAAGTGCTGGACCAACAATGCAACTCTAGATATTTTGCGATAGCCATTTTTTAAGACATGATACAATAATAATTTGAATGTTAATAGAACCTATAGTTTTACAAGTATAAGCTAAGGATAATCATTTCTTGGTGAACCTTGGCAGAAGCAACCTTATACTATCGCTCAACTATAGTTAGCATAATCAAATTATTGAGAATATTACTTAAGCTATTAGAATAATTGCCTTATTGGGTCTTTAGTCTCTTCTGTGGGCCTTAGGCATATGTTAGTTCAGGCCCACTTGTAATCATATATATCTATGTGTACTATCTATTTGCATAGCAAGATACACTAATCAATTTCAGCGCTTTTATCCAATTCAAAAATATGGCTCAGCCAATACAATTCTAACAATTGTAATATGGTATCAGAAGACCATAACCACTTTACCTTCTTCTTCCTTCCGCATCTTTGTCACTTCTAAACACTGCATTTTTTTCCTTTCTTTTTCAATCTTTCTGCCTTTCTTCAATCAGCCATGGCTTCCGACGATGAATCTACCCCCAAAACTACCCCTAAATCAAGCCCTAAAAAGAGCCCAAAACACATCAGTTCAGAATCCAATCTTAATCCTAGTAATCCCTTTTACATACATCCTGGTGAAAATCCCGGAGCTACGATCGTTGCTCCATCACGTGATGACAACAATTATCATAACTGGAGTAAGTCTATGCGACGTGCTCTTACATCCAAGAACAAGATCTCCTTCATCAACGGAAAGCTCAAGAAACCGCCATTCTCCGATCCCAATTATGAACAATGGGAACGTGCCAATAGCATGGTTCTGTCATGGATCAACAGAACTCTTTCCCCTCATATCGCCCAGAGTATCATCTGCTTTGATTCAGCTTTCGATCTTTGGGAGGATTTACGCGAAAGATTTACGAAAGGTAATCATTTCCGTTTTTCCGATCTTCTTCGCGAATTACATTCAATACAACAAGGCGACCGTTCTTTATCTGCTTACTTTACTGCTATGAAAATTCTTTGGGATGAGCTCGAAGATTTACGCCCCACCCCTTCTTGTTCTTGCCTTACACCATGTACTTGCGATCTCGCCAAAGCCGTTCGCAATTACAAGCATATGGAGTATGTTACATGCTTCTTGAAAGGTCTCAATGATTCGTATCACAACATTCGCACCCAAATTCTTCTCCTTGATCCTCTTCCCAATATCAGCCGTGTATACTCTCTCATTGCTCAACAAGAAATCCCCAATCCCACGGCTACACAATCCACAATCCTTTATGCCAACACCAATAACAACAATGCTTCACGAAATAAAGCCAAAGGTTCATCTAAACCTACCATGTTCTGCACCAATTGCCACAAAACAAACCACACAATCGACACCTGCTACTTCAAACACGGATTTCCTCCTGGATACAGAAACAACAAATCTAATGCTGATACAAAGCCTAATCAGCCAACTAAAACTGCCATTGACAACAAGGATATGGGAATATCCAAAGAAGACTACCAACATCTTGTCATGCTTCTCCAGCAATCTCGTAAAGACAACCAACAACCCAAGGAGGACAAAGCTTTGATTTCAGGTATTTTGCAAACAGGTAGTATATTTAACAACCCTTCTATGTGGATTTTGGATTCTGGTGCATCACATCATGTTTGCCCATACATTCAGTGTTTTTCTGATATATATCCCATAACACCTATGTCTATTAATTTGCCTACTGGTTTTTCTATTTCTGCTAAATTCTGTGGCAATATTAACTTGGCTCCCAATCTTATTTTGCATCATGTTTTCTTCATCCCATCTTTTCAATTTAGCTTAATCTCTATCTCAAAACTGTGCAAAACATCCCAATTGACTGTCTCTTTTTTACATGATTCCTGCCAAATCCAGGATGTGTGTACCAAGGAGATGATTGGACCTGTGATACAGCTTCATAATCTCTACATTCTTCACAAGAATCCGGTCACACAATGCACTGCTAATAACTGCTATTCTGCTAGCCTTGTCAATTCTGATTGCAATGATAATACCTTATGGCATTATAGACTAGGACACCCTTCTGTTGATGTTTTACACAGCATGTCTAAACAATTTCAAGACATTGCCTTTAATAAGAAAACTATTTGTAACACATGCCACATGGCCAAGCAATGCAAACTCTCTTTTCCTATAAGTACATCTAACACTTCTAACTGTTTTGATATTGTGCACATGGATATATGGGGTCCTATAGCCATTCCTTCCTTAGATGGTTTTCAATATTTTCTCACTATTGTTGATGATTACTCTAGGTATACTTGGACTCTTCTCATGCATAATAAATCTGAAACTCGTTTGCATATTAAGAACTTCATAAGTTACTGCAACACTCAATTTCATTCTAAAATAAAAACTATTAGGAGTGATAATGGTACAGAATTTATTATGCCATCTTATTATGCTTCTTTAGGTATCATACACCAACGGAGTTGTGTTGAAACACCTCAACAAAACTCGGTTGTTGAACGAAAACACCGGCATCTCTTAAATGTTACTAGATCCCTTCTTTTTCATGCTCACTTACCTAAGAATTTTTGGTCCTATGCCTTATGTCATGCTACTTACTTAATAAATAGACTAAGCAGCCCTACTCTACAAAACCAAACTCCATACAACCTTCTTTTCCAAACACCTCCCTCATTTTCTAACCTCAAAACATTTGGTTGCTTAACATATGCATCCACTCTATTAAGAAATAGAGACAAACTTGATCCTAGATCCACAAAATGTATCTTTCTAGGATTCCCTATAGGCATAAAAGGTTTTCTTGTATTTGATCTTAACACTAGGGCTATTATCGTTTCTCGCAATTGTATTTTTTATGAACATGTTTTCCCTTATACACCAGCTGCTCATTCAGACACTTTTCCTACTATCACAGACCCTACTAACAGCAATAGTCCTTTCTTATTTGATCATGATACTTTTATTTCCAATCCTGAATGTCAACCACACAGCCCTTCTCCACATAACCAAACTGACATTACTTTCCCAACCATTAACACAGATTCAGCAATACCTGTTCAGTCTACACAAAATACACCCTCTCCTATTAACAATACATCCACATCACCCCCTCCTATTGACAATAATAATACTTCCGTTCAGCCTATTGACAATAATACTATTTCTGTTCAGCATAATAATACTGATTCTGAAACTCTACGACAGTCCACTAGAACTAAATCTACACCTGCTTACTTGAAGGATTTCATATGCAATACTGCTCACACTAATATAACACATGATATTTCCAAATATGTTTCTTATAAACACATTTCTCCTGCGTATTTCAATTATATAGCTGCTATATCTACTGCTTCTGACCCTGTTTCTTTTAAGCAAGCCACTCTCCATGAACATTGGAACAAAGCCATGAATGCTGAAATTCAGGCTTTAACCAACAACAATACATGGACATTTACTGATCTTCCTCCTGGTAAGAAATGCATAGGGTGTAAATGGGTTTATAAAACCAAGTTTAATTCTGATGGTACTATAGAACGTTATAAAGCTCGGTTAGTTGCTCAAGGCTTTAATCAAGTCCAAGGTATTGATTTTTTCGACACTTATTCTCCTGTCATCAAACTAACAACTGTAAGACTCATTCTTGCTCTTGCTTCTTCTTTAAATATGCACCTTCACCAACTCGATGTTCATAACGCTTTCCTACATGGTGAATTAGATTAGGAAGTCCATATGTCCCTCCCTAAGGGCATTACTCCTCCTCATCCAAACCAAGTATGCAAACTTTTAAAATCAATTTACGGCTTGAAACAATCCAGCAAACTGTGGTTTGACAAATTATCCCAAGTACTGTTAGCTAATAATTTCAAGCAATGTTCCTCTGACCACTCCCTATTTATACATCAAGCCAAATCACACTTTACATTCATACTAATTTATGTTGATGATCTTCTTATTGCATGAACTAACATCATCACAATCAAACACATCAAAACTTTGCTGCAGCAACATTTCCATATCAAAGATCTTGGTGATTTGAAGTACTTCCTTGGACTCGAGGTAGCAAGGAACAGCTCTGGCACCTAAATCAGCGCAAATACACCCTCGACATTTTATCCAACACAGGTTTACTTGGTTGTAAACCAGCTTCCACACCAATGTCTCGTGACACAAGGCTCAACACTAGTGATGGTATTCCAATGGCTGATCCTACTAAGTTTCGAAGACTCGTCGGGCAACTCATTTATCTACTCAACACACGCCCAGATATCTCCTATTCTGTTCAACAACTCAGCCAACACATGAGCAATCCAACGGACATACACTATGACGCTGCTATACGGGTTCTCCGCTATCTCAAATCATCACCAGCACAAGGACTTTTCTTCCCATCTAATTCCATTATCCAGCTAAAATCATTTTCTGATTCCGACTGGGCAACATGCCCAGAAACACGTAGGTCTGTCACTGGTTTTTGTATCTATATGGGAGACTCTTTGATATCATGGAAATCCAAGAAACAAGCTACAGTTTCTCGCAGCTCGACAGAAGCTGAATACCGCTCCATGGCTTCTACTGTTTGCGAGTTACAATGGCTTACCAACCTTCTACACGAACTAAACATTCCCTTTCATAAACCGGCTATGCTGTATTGTGATAATGCATCTGCCATCCATATCGCCAACAATTCCTCTTTTCATGAACGCACCAAACACATAGAACTCGACTGCCATATCGTCCGCGAAAAACTTCAGCAACATCTCTTCCAACTGCTCCCTGTAGCATCTTCTCAACAACTTGCAGACTCCTTCACAAAGCCTTTAGACGTTTCCGTGTTTCATTCTAACATTCGTAAGCTTGGGTTAATTACAATATACCCTCAAGCTTATGGGGGGTATTAGAATAATTGCCTTATTGGGTCTTTAGTCTCTTCTGTGGGCCTTAGGCATATGTTAGTTCAGGCCCACTTGTAATCATATATATCTATGTGTACTATCTATTTGCACAGCAAGATACACTAATCAATTTCAGCGCTTTTATCCAATTCAAAAATATGGCTCAGCCAATACAATTCTAACAATTGTAATATAAGCTGGATCAATTGTAATTGTCTTTTTTAGCTCATTTAATGAAAGTCAATAGAATTTGGATAATTCGTGGACCCCTCAATCATCTTAACACATGAGACAATTGCTCAAAGTTAATAACTCATGTCTATATGAAATATTGATTTAACAATACCTGCTTCCAAGTGCCCTGGTGTTTCATTACAATCATAAATATAACTAATTAAAAATATAGGGTAGTTAAATTTTCTTTTCTTAGGTGTTGTTTGGTACAACAACAAAATGGTTACTATCACTATGGAAGTTTAATGGAGTTTGTCTATCAAGTGTGTTACCAAGTATTACTAAGATTTTCTAATACATTGATACATAACTAATGTTCCTGTTAACCTTTGCTCAAAATGTTTTAATGGAATAAGTTAGTTTACGGAGGTTTGCAACTCCCGTAATTTATTTCGTTTTTTATATAATGTTGATCTTCACATCACACATTAATTTCTTTTAACAGACGTTGACTAGGGGATTAAAAGTGTGGAAAAAAATATTGAAAGATTATTTTTTAAGAAACTTTTTTAAAGGATTAAAAATGAAATTTGAGATATTTCGAGAGATTACATACATATTTAATCCAAAAATGTATTACCTGCTTCCATGAGTTAATAATATTGGACAATATCCAACATATGTCATAATATGATAATACACACAAATAAATTCATAATATGTCTCGTCTACAAATAAATATTATACAGTGAATAATAATACACATAAAAATAAATTCATTATATATGTAAATGAATGTCACAATTAAGACCTCTTACTTTAAAACAATTTCATTTAGATTTTTTATTTCTAATATCATGCATATAATGATAATCCTCCATAGATCTTGTACTTGCTAAAAAGCACAATACGGGACAACCCCTACTAATTAAGAGTTATCAAAGGTTGTAGGATTTAAAGCTTGCTCACGCTGGGATGTGAGAAGCTCTGTGTATCTGATATTGTGTGAATATGAAAATGTCCTTTCCAACCCTTGGGTTCAAGTATTTATAAGATCCTTTTAGGGTCTGGGTCACAGACGCCTAGGAAGCAGCAAACACCTCTTGGAGAACATCGGAGCAGATAATTAAGCCCCTATTATTCGGGAGAGAACGATTAATTTCTCCCTGACTTCTTCTACGGCATTATGGATTAGGGACATGTCACTTCCCATGTTTTCCTGCTTCGAGTGAGTTATCCAAGAGGTGGGCGACGTATTTAAGGAAAGGATGTCACATCTAACAAATGGGCAGTGGATCTAGAATATGAGCGATTAGGAAGGCGTTGTGAGTAAGGTGTTACCACATCGCCCTTCACACAATCAAATAACAACAAAACTCGAACCAACCGAACCGAACCAAACCGCATTGGTTTGGTTTGGTTTGTTTTTTCTAAAAGCCAACCGAATCAAACCAAACTGCACGATTTTTTCTCTTGCGATTCGGATGATTTTTTCGTCAAAGCCGCTCAAACCGCATTGCGAACACCACTTGTTTCTCAGATGGTCTAAAAGGGAATTTATGGGAGGCAATTTGTTAGCATAGAATTATCGACGTGGTGAGTTCGACAAAAAGAATATGATGCCGAGACAATACATAGTTAAAATACGAGAACATGTGGTTATATGTATTACAAGAGTAGTTTTTCGACCTTGGTGTCGAGTTCGACACACTGGCCCTAGGTTTTAGAACTTAGCATATTTCCCAAATCATGGGAGTGCTTTTTCTCATAATTCGACAAGTTGGGCCATTAACCACAACGGTCGAGACAAGATAAAAGGATGAGATTGAACAAATGTTTTTTTATCTTATCCAGATATCAAAGACACGTGGAAGTAAGTTGGAAGGTTGGAAACTATGCAGAGGGTTTCGTGTCGAACGCCGTAGACATAAACGTTGTAGGAAGTTATTTCTATACTAGTATATATAGTGGTTCTAGAGCGTTAGGAATCAGGTGGAAATATAGTGTAAAATCTCTATAGAACTCAAAGTACCCAAGACATAGCGAGAAATGAGTTTGTGAGGAATATGTATGATTCAGCACACCAACTTTATATATTTAATTAGAGTAATTCACTTACTTTTGCCTACTTTGTTCCAGCTTTTATTGTTTATTTCCAATTTTTTTCATAACAAACTTCGACACAGTCTAAGCTTTTGGTTTCTTTTCATTTTCAAATCCTTTTCTAGTCACTTTCTTAGTGATCGTCTTTAAACTCAAAACAACATTCAAACGCTTTTCCTTTAGAAATTATGCACAAAATGCCTTAGGATTTTCTAGTTTGATCATGTAAGTCATTATCCAAAACTAAGTGATTGTTTATCAAAATCATCGATAAACAGGTGGTTAGGTGGTTTTTTGAGGTAGTTTAAGAGTCCTGCTCACGTGAGATAAGGGGCATATGATCGATGGTGCTTAGGAGCAAGCTAACAGTTACAGTCAATTGTGTGTTATGATCTTAGTAAGCGTTATGCTCTTTAGGGTGTAAAGAATGATCTCCCTTTCCCCATTAGAGTGAAGTTGGACCTAGAGTTTTCTTGGAAAAGATCACTGCCCACTTAGTCAATAATGGACTGTTGAATCTCTATTTTCAAGGAAGACGTGAGTTAGTTGATGACCTTGACTTTCTCTTTGCCCAAGAAACGTCTTATCCCAAGATATGATGATAAAAAAACCATGGGGCGAGGCAATACCTCCCTTAGGGCGACATTCTATCGTCGTCTTTTCTCGGGCGTTCTAAAGGCACTACCCTAAGTGAGGCATTTTTCAATTATAACACTACAAATAACATTAAAAGGTGTCTTGAACTAATTTATTCATCCATATTTGTGTTAGAACAAGATTTGTTCTGATCAATATTCTTAGTTTTGATGATAACAATGTATATGAATTTTGTATGAGATAATGTGGTACTCTTATTCTATGCAATTTCCATTTCAGGAAATATATAAAGAGTATGCACAAAATCAGCGCAAGAAGCACTGACTCAGAAGGTTCAAGTATGCAACATCAGAACATGCTCTCGCAAGACATCAGAAGATGGTCAAGCAGAATCAGAACATGGTCTATTGAAGCATCAGAAGAACTTGAGATCAGAAGCAGAAGCACTGAAGTTCTCATGGTATCATGCTAGAAGCACTTCAAGGTCAGAAGACAAGAAGATGCTATGCACCAAGCTGTTTGACTCTGATGATATTCAAACGTTGTTTATACAAACATCAGATCAGAAGCAAGTACAAGATGGCAGACTACGTTGACTGACAAAAGGAACGTTAGAAGCTATTAAAGGCAACGTCAGTTAAAGCAGGAAAAGCAAGGCTCGAGGTAGTTGACAAAAGAGTGAAACATTAAATGCAATGTTGTACGGATCACGCAACGCATTAAATGCTCCCAACGGTCATCTTCTCAAACGCCTATAAATAGAAGTTATGATGAGAAGCTGAATACAACACTTTGCGCAAACATACAGAAACATTGTCAAATTCAAAAGCTCTCAAACTTCATCTTCAACCTCACTTCATTACTGTTGTAATATCTTAGTGAGATTAAGTTTAAACTTAAGAGAAAAATCACAGTTGTGATAATAGCTTATTAAGAAGCATTGTAACTCTTATAAGAATTTGTTTACATTCATTTGTAAGAACTAGAGGAGATCAAGTTGTGATCGGATTCTCTAAAAAGTCTTAGAGGGTATCTAAGCATTGTGTTCCTAGAGTGATCAGGTTGTGATCAGAATACTCTAGAAGACTTAGAGGTTATCTAAGTGGAAAACCATTGTAATCTTGTGTGATTAGTGGATTAAATCCTCAGGTGAGGTAAATCACTCCAAGGGGGTGGACTGGAGTAGTTTTGTTAACAACGAACCAGGATAAAAATCATTGTGTAAATTGTTTTTATCTTAAGAGTTTTAAAACTACACTTATTCAACCCCCCCCCCCCCTTCTAAGTGTTTTTCTATCCTTCAATTGGCATCAGAGCGCCGGTTCTAATGTGCAAGCACTTAACCGTGTTTAGAAAAGATTCAGGAAGAGAAAAATGCTTAAGTCAAGATGGCTGGTGAAGATCCAACACCTACATCTACATCTGGCTCTACTGAGCAATACAATGGAAATGGTAACAATGGTTACACTAGACCACCAGTATTCGATGGTGAAAACTTTGAATATTGGAAAGATAGACTTGAAAGTTACTTTCTTGGTCTAGATGGTGACTTATGGGATCTTCTGGTGGATGGTTACAAACATCTAGTGAAAGCTAGAGGAGTAAAGCTAACAAGACAAGAAATGAGTGATGATCAAAAGAAAGAATTCAAAAATCATCACAAGTGTAGGACTATTCTGCTGAATGCTATTTCTCATGCTGAATATGAGAAGATATCAAACAGAGAAATTGCCTATGATATATATGAATCATTGAAAATGACTCATGAAGGAAATGCCCAAGTCAAGGAGACCAAAGCTCTTGCCTTGATCCAGAAATATGAAGCCTTCAAGATGGAGGATGATGAAAACATTGAGAAAATGTTCTCAAGATTTCAAATGCTAACTGCTGGATTAAGAGTTCTTGACAAGGGATACACAAAGGCTGATCATGTCAAGAAGATCATCAGAAGCTTGCCAAGAAGATGGGGTCCTATGGTGACTGCTTTCAAAATTGCCAAGAATCTGAATGAAGTCTCTCTTGAAGAATTGATCAGTGCTCTGAGGAGTCATGAAATAGAGCTGGATGCTAATGAACCTCAGAAGAAAGGTAAGTCTATTGCATTAAAATCTAATTATAAAAAATGCACTAACGCTTTTCAGGCTGAAGAACAAGATTCTGAAGAATCAGAATCAGAAGAAGAAGATGAACTGTCCATGATCTCCAAAAGGGTAAACCAACTCTGGAAAAGCAAGCATAGGAAGTTCAAGAACTTCAGAAGTTCTAAGAAGCTTGAAAAGGGAGAATCTTTTGGAGGCAGAAGATCTGACAAGAAGAAGGTCACATGCTATGAATGCAATGAGCCTGGTCACTACAAGAATGAGTGTCCAAAACTTCAGAAGGAGAATCCCAAGAAGAAGTTTCAAAAGAAGAAAGGTCTTATGGCAACATGGGACGATTCAGATTCAGAATCAGAATCAGACTCTGAAGGCGAGCAGGCAAACATAGCACTGATGGCCACAGTTGATGATGGATCAGAATCTACATCAGAATCAGATTCTGAAGAGGTATTTTCTGAACTATCTAGAGAAGAGTTAGTTTCCAGTTTAACAGAACTTCTAGAACTCAAGGCTCATCTTAGTATCAAATACAAAAAGCTGAAAAAGCTATTTGATTCTGAAACTAAGAAGCTGGAAGTGGAAATTTCTGAACTGAAGGAAAAAGTTTTAAAATTATCCAAAGATATTGGATCTCCTTCTGACTCAGAAAAATCCATTCCTAGTCTTAATCATATTCTAAAAGAATATGACTCGAGCTTCAGAAAGTTTTTATCTAGAAGTATTGGCAGAAGTCATCTTGCTTCTATGATATATGGTGTTTCTGGAAACAAAAGGATTGGCGTTGGCTATGAGGGTGATACCTCACACAAATTTGAACCTGTAGATGATATGAAAATCACATACAAGCCATTGTATGATCAGTTCAAATATGGCCACTCACATGATATTAGGCTCACTTCATATGCCAAAAGCTTTCATGCTACACACACTAAGAAGCATGTGACACAACCTAGAAAATATCATGCTGCTAAACCTAAAGAATATCATGTTGTACCTCCTGTTGTTTATTATGCTAAGCCCAAGTTCAATCAGAACTTGAGGAAAACTAACAAGAAAGGACCCAAGAAGTTGTGGGTACCTAAGGAGAAGATAATTTCTGTTGCAGATATCATTGGCAGCAAAGAAGACAAAGCACAACATGTCATGGTACCTGGACTCTGGGTGCTCGCGACACATGACGGGAAGAAGGTCTATGTTCCAAGACCTGGTGCTTAAGTCTGGTGGAGAAGTCAAGTTTGGAGGAGATCAGAAGGGCAAGATAATTGGCTCTGGAACCATAAGTATTGGTAACTCTCCTTCCATATCTAATGTACTTCTTGTAGAAGGATTAGCGCATAACTTATTGTCCATAAGTCAATTAAGTGACAATGGTTATGACATAATCTTCAATCAAAAGTCTTGCAAGGCTGTAAGTCAGAAGGATGGCTCAATTCTATTTACAGGCAAGAGAAAGAACAACATTTATAAGATTGATCTTTCTGATCTTGAGAAGCAGAAGGTGACTTGCCTTATGTCTGTTTCTGAAGAGCAATGGGTCTGGCACAGAAGATTAGGACATGCTAGTTTGAGAAAGATTTCTCAGATTAACAAACTAAATCTGGTCAGAGGACTCCCAAATCTGAAATACAAATCAGATGCTCTTTGCGAAGCATGTCAGAAGGGCAAGTTCTCCAAACCTGCATTCAAATCTAAGAATGTTGTCTCTTCCTCTAGGCCGCTGGAACTTCTGCACATTGATCTGTTTGGACCAGTCAAAACAACATCCGTCAGAGGGAAGAAATATGGATTAGTCATCGTAGATGATTATAGCCGCTGGACATGGGTAAAGTTCTTAAAACACAAGGATGAGTCTCATTCAGTGTTCTTTGAATTCTGCACTCAGATTCAATCTGAGAAGGAGTGTAAAATCATAAAGGTCAGAAGTGATCATGGTGGTGAATTTGAGAACAGATTCTTTGAGGAGTTCTTCAAAGAAAATGGTATTGCCCATGATTTCTCTTGCCCTAGAAATCCACAACAAAATGGAGTTGTAGAGCGAAAGAATAGGACTATACAAGAAATGGCCAGAACCATGATCAATGAAACCAATATGGCTAAGCACTTCTGGGCAGAAGCAATAAATACTGCATGTTATATTCAGAATAGAATCTCTATAAGACCTATTCTAAATAAGACTCCTTATGAATTGTGGAAGAACAGAAAGTCCAACATTTCTTATTTTCATCCTTTTGGATGTGTTTGTTTCATTCTGAATACTAAAGATCATCTTGGTAAGTTTGATTCTAAGGCACAAAAATGTTTCCTTCTTGGATATTCTAAACGCTCTAAAGGCTACAGAGTATACAATACTGAAACATTGGTTGTAGAAGAATCAATCAATATCAGATTTGATGATAAGCTTGGTCTTGAAAAGCCAAAACAGTTTGAGAATTTTGCAGATATATATATTGATATATCAGAAGCTGAAGAACCAAGAAGCAAAGTATCAGAAGCTGAAGATCTTAGAAGCAAAGGATCAGAAGATCAAGTTGCTGCGTCTTTAGAGAATCTCAGAATTTCTGAAGAGCCAACGGTCAGAAGATCTTCAAGACTAACTTCTGCTCACTCAGAAGATGTCATTCTTGGAAAGAAAGATGATCCTATCAGAACTAGATCTTTTCTAAAGAATGGCAGTCAGAACAATTGATCAGAATCAGAAGATGAGAAGTTCTATCTTTCATCAGAAGCAAATTCTGTAACAGCTGTCATCAAGTGCTTTCTGATGGTGAACACATGTTCACACGATAGGTAAAAGCGTGGGTGAAACTGATGGGACACCGCCCTTGGTAACTGTGTAAATCATTTCAAATATCACGTTCTCTCACCTAACGCCACTCATCATTTAATGCATTTGATTTCAATTGATTCTGTAACTGTTCATTCTCATAATTTCATTGCATTATTTTTCAAATCCGCCCCTATATATACATTTCAAATCATAACGTTTATCTTTTTCGCTCTCATTCTCTCTCTTCTTACATGCATTTCTGCAACTTGTTTGCCCTTTTCTCAAACCCTAAACGCAAACCCAGAAAAGTATCCAGTAATCTCAGGTCTGCTTTAATGGCTGCTTCATCATCTCTCAACGTTGGTTCCTCTGTTCCTCTACATTTTCAAGAAGAAGAACAACAAATTGTTCCAGTTATCTCTTGCTCCATTCCCAGAAATGAGTTAGAAGTAATCTGTGAGTTAACGGTGGACTTTGATAGTCTTGAAAAACACGAGTTCCATCTAAAAGAGGATATGTTGTTTTAAGGATGGACTTCTCTATTCTCTGAGTTCTGTTGACCTGTATACCCAGAACTAGTAAAAGAATTTTGGGTGCATGCTGTAGTAGCCCCTAAATCAATCTTGTCGTTTGTTCATGGAAGGTTTGTTGTTGTTACTGAGAACATCCTAAGAATGATGTTTGATCTAAGAAATCTTGAAGGTGTATATGAAACGGATCAAAGAGCAGATTGGGATGCCGTTCTGGCTAAACTTTATACAGATGTGAAGAAAACGAAGCGTGTCAAAGACATGAAGGATCTCTACAGAATCTGGACCAAGATTCTCTTAGGGTGTTTCTATCACAAAAATCAACCCATTCCGCAGATTTTGTCAACAAAGAGCAGCAATATATTCTGTACTGCATTGCCACTCAGAAGAAGGTTGATATTATCTACATAATTTTCAATCATATGTGGAATGCTGTAAGGGATTCCAGAAATGCTTTCAGAATAAAGAAGGGTAATATTATTCCTTTTGGAAGAATAATTACAAATCTTCTGATTCATACCAAGATTGTTGAAGACTTGGAAGCTCAAGGAGCTATCAAGGATCCTGTTACTGATACAGGAAGCTGCTTGAATGCTCACACCTTGAGAAAGATGAATCTCATTCAAGCTATTAGAGTCAATCCTCAACCTCTCCCAGGAGCAAGAAGCAGAAGAAATCCGGTTCTTGCTGAGTTTGAATCTTTCTTCAGAAGTGAGCTGCCAGAAGTTAGGACTAAATATCTTAACTCTCTCAAGGAAGATAAAGCCAAAGATGCTCCAGCTAAAGGTGGTCGCAAGAAAACTTCCACTTCCAGGCCTGTAGTTTCAGAAGATGTTTCAGAAGCTGCACCAGAAGTTGTAGAAAATAAAGAGAGAAGGACAAAGCGCAAGTTTGATCGTTCTTCTGTTAACCAGGAGAAGGAAGTCCAAGAAGAAGCTGCTGCAGTAGTTGAGGAGAATGCTGCTGAAAGAGAAGTTATTGCTAAAGAATGTCAGGATGTTTTAGTTGAAAATAAAAATACTAAACAAGAAGGTGCCGAGAAGAAGAAGAAGAAGAGAAAGTTGAAAAATAATAAGAATGTAGAAGATGGAGAGAAAGTAGAAAAGAAGAAGAAGAGGAAAAGAAAATTAATAATAATAGATTCGGATGAAGAAGAAGAGATTCCAGAAGCTGTGAATCCGCAAGAAGAAGAAAATCAAGAAGGAGTAACTCAAGAAGTTGAAGATCAAGAAGCGGTGGATAGAGAGAAAGAAGGACTGGAAAATGCCAGAAGAAGAGAAATTTCTCTTGGGAAGGCGAAGGTTGTGGAAGAGAAGAAGAACAACAAGCAGAAAAGACTTGAGGCTGAATTCGAATCTATTCAGAATATGTCCAAAGGTATACATCTTTCTGAACCTGTCTCTGTATCTGTTTTACATTCAGAATCTGTACCAACAGAAGTTCCGGTTAACCCTCAACCAAAAACTTTACCAGAAACAGCCCCATCAGAATCACCTCAACTCACCCATGTTCTCACACCTCCTTCTTCTCCCCAAACCAATGTTCTTACCCCACCTTCTTCACCTTTCAGAAATGTTCTCATTCCCTCCTCTCCACCCAAAACCAATGTTGCTTCTAACCATCCTCTTGAAACTCTCATTCTTGATATCCAACCCCTTCAAATCCGTTTTCCTCCTCACTCAAATATCTCCATTTCTCAACCACCTTCTCATGCTAACTATGAACCCATTCTATCCCCCACTCAAAATAATCCCTCCATCTCTGACCTCCCTGATTCTGCATCACATGAGCAATTGCTTCGTGATTGCAATTACACACCCAAGCCTCGTCCTGAACCTGAGTTAGTGGTATTAGATTCTGAGAATGAAGCAGAGTCTTCTCTTTGTCTCAATAGAGAACCTCAACCCTACTTCTTTCTGAGACCAGATTCTGCCATCACCAAACTCAAATCCCGCCGGGAATTATCTATTGGTGTTCGTTTTGAATTGTTAAACATTAGGATGCAGGAAGGGTTAGATGTCTTGAAAGCAGCATATCAATCTAGGATGGATGATGTGGCTTTCAGAAATCTCTGGAGGATTTTCAGAAGAAATATGGACTCTATGTTTCTGGAGCTTCAGAAGAAGTGTGTAGCAATAGCCCCAGGTCCTCGCAAGATTCTCAGACCTTATGAAGACTTCTGGCATAGTCGTCTTGGAGGCAGGCATTGTTTTGAAGAAAAAGCTTTTGTTGATGAACTAGCAGAAGCTTCAGAAGCTGAACAAGAAGCACACTCTCGGGAAATTGTTGTGTGGAAGCCTAAGTTTCCTGTTCTGACTGAAGATTTCCAATGGCTATTCCATTGGCTTAGGGAAAATTCTTCTGAGCAGGCTCCTACCATGGCTGTTCCTGAGGCTGTCTACCATCCAGTCGTTGATGCTCCCATTCCTCCAAAGAATCTAGCTGAGATTCTTCAAGCTCTGGAGAATGGAGATTCTGATCTTCCTACCCCAGAATATAATGAAGATGCTTCTATGGAAGAAGTAGATGTTGAGAATCATCCTACTGAGGAAGTTCCTGCTCAGGACCATATAGATGATGTTCTCACTCTGGATGCTACTGCTGGTAATGCTATCCCTCTGAATGATAGCAATGCATCTTCTTCTGCTGAACCCTCCGTTCTAGTGAACGCTATCAAGGCTATTCAACAAAATCAAGATGTTATTGCTTCTCGCCTGGACAAGCATGATGTAGCACATGAAGAGTTCAGAAACTTCATGAAGGAACAGAAGGAAAGCAATGCTAGGATTCATGACCTTCTGGCCAAGATAGTTTCCAAACTAGGCTAGTCGTAGTCTTTTGTGTCTTAGTTGTCTCTTTGTTCTTGCATCTGTTTCTTTGCATCCTCTTTTGTATCTTCTGATTAATTCTGATGAATGAAAATCTTTTATCTTCTCTCATACTGTTTGTTTTTCATCTGAATCTTTTATGCTTTTTGATGTTATGACAAAAAGGGGGAGAAAATGTGATAAATAATCTGATTTATATTATCAGTTGCTGGGAGTAAGTCTCCACATTTCTAACAGAATTTGCAAGTTCTATGTCTTTGAGTGTTTTGCAGGATTGAAGACATTCTAAAAAGCTCAACATGAGAAGCAAAGACATGGGGAAAAGCAATTCTATATAGAAACAAGCTCATGGAAATTGAAGCAAGCTGAGTGCTGTGAAGCTTCAAGATCAGGATCAAGAAGGAAGAATGTTCTGATATTCTTATGATAGAATATGCTCTAACACATTCTTACTCCCTATATGTTCTGATACATTTTTTTCTATGTGCTCTGATACATATTTTATGTTCTGACTCATTCATGCTCTGACTTTTGTCGTTTAGTTTGTTCTGAAACATTTCAGGATGTAGAGATGGTCTGATGATGCTCTGGTACATTCAACAATGTTCTGATACAATCTAGCATGCAATGATTCAAGAAATTCAAAGCTCTGAAGCTGTCCTATGGAAGCAAGAAGCAGAAGCTCTGAATGTTCTGAAGTTCTAAGCATATGTGATCGTCTCAACTGAAATGGAAATACTCAGGGAAGTCCTTTATTTATAGATTTCTTCCAGTATTTATTTCAGGGGGAGATTATTTATCTCAGGGGGAGATTGTTAATCTCAGGGGGAGACATATTCACACACTATGTTTATATGCTTATGCTATAACTGTGTAATTGTCTTTAGCCGTCCGATATTCTGATTGCAAATTCATATCATTTATATATGTTTTTGTCATCATCAAAAAGGGGGAGATTGTTAGAACAAGATTTGTTCTGATCAATATTCTTAGTTTTGATGATAACAATGTATATGAATTTTGTATGAGATAATGTGGTACTCTAATTCTATGCAATTTCCATTTCAGGAAATATATAAAGAGTATGCACAAAATCAGCGCAAGAAGCACTGACTCAGAAGGTTCAAGTATGCAACATCAGAACATGCTCTCACAAGACATCAGAAGATGGTCAAGCAGAATCAGAACATGGTCTATTGAAGCATCAGAAGAACTTGAGATCAGAAGTAGAAGCACTGAAGTTCTCATGGTATCACGCTAGAAACACTTCAAGGTCAGAAGACAAGAAGATGCTCTGCACCAAGCTGTTTGACTCTGATGATATTCAAACGTTGTTTACACAAACATCAGATCAGAAGCAAGTACAAGATGGCAGACTACGCTGACTGACAAAAGGAATGTTAGAAGCTATTAAAGGCAACGTCAGTTAAAGCAGGAAAAGCAAGGCTCGAGGTAGTTGACAAAAGAGTGAAACATTAAATACAATGCTGTACGGATCACGCAACGCATTAAATGCTCCCAACGATCATCTTCTCAAACGCCTATAAATAGAAGTTCTGATGAGAAGCTGAATACAACACTTTGCGCAAACATACAGAAACGCTGTCAAATTCAAAAGCTCTCAAACTTCATCTTCAACCTCACTTCATTACTGTTGTAATATCTTAGTGAGATTAAGTTTAAACTTAAGAGAAAAATCACAGTTGTGATAATAGCTTATTAAGAAGCATTGTAACTCTTATAAGAATTTGTTTACATTCATTTGTAAGAACTAGAGGAGATCAAGTTGTGATCGGATTCTCTAGAAAGTCTTAGAGGGTATCTAAGCATTGTGTTCCTAGAGTGATCAGGTTGTGATCAGAATACTCTAGAAGACTTAGAGGTTATCTAAGTGGAAAACCATTGTAATCTTGTGTGATTAGTGGATTAAATCCTCAGGTGAGGTAAATCACTCCAAGGGGGTGGACTGGAGTAGTTTTGTTAACGAACCAGGATAAAAATCATTGTGCAAATTGTTTTTATCTGAAGAGTTTTAAAACTACACTTATTCAAACCCCCTCCCCCCATTCTAAGTGTTTTTCTATCCTTCAATTTGTTCATGAATATGTGAAACCCTTTCTTGTTTTCACTACATCCAATTGACAATGCAAAGATCCTTGCTCATTTGTAGTGAACTCGAACTATACAACTTGTTGGTTCAAGACAACGATCTAACATTCATGTTATTACATATTTGATTAATGTCATAAATATTTGACAAAGTTTAAATTAATTCTCGATTGTCTAACAAAACTATTATTTTTTAGTCTAGATCTGACAAACTATTCACCCCTAGTGCTCCTTTGAATGAATTTCATTGCCTATTAAAAAAAAAAACATAAATAAATCCTCTGAGCATAATAAGAGCATAATAATTCTTTAAGTCGAAATCATAATGTACGACACAATTTTTGTTCAAATATTCTTTTTATAAACCATATATCACTACCTCTCGAATTAAGGAAATATACTTTTTAAAAGATTTAACATCAATTATATGTTTAAAATTTAATTTAATAAACAATCTCGTGTTAAAACAAAAATTAAAAATCTTAATATTGGACCACTTGAAAAGGTGGAATTACAATAAAGCCTCACATACACACACCGAAGTGACGAGAACAGAACGATAAAGAAACACGAAGTTGTGGCTGTGGTGAACAACGACGAATTCAGAATCGAATCGATTTTTATTAATTGATCCAAACGCGCTTTTTTCTTCTACTTCCACTTTAGATTCACAAAAAAGCGCTTCCGACTTTGTTCTTAATTCTCTATTGTCGGTGTTAAGGGTTTTCTTCACTTTCAATGGCAGATGTAGCCGATAAATTGGCGTATTTCCAAGCGATCACCGGTTTGGAAGACGTCGACCTCTGTACGGAGATCCTCGCCGCTCACGGTTGGGACCTTGAACTCGCCATCTCTTCTTTCACCACCACTACTTCTCACGCAACCACCGCCAACGGCGGCGGTGATGATGATAATAACAATCTACAATCGTCTTCTCAATCGGAACCGCCGCTTCCTCCGCCACCTCCCGGATTGGCTTGGAAGATAATCAAATTGCCTGTATCTGTGATTTCCGGTAGTCTAGGGTTGATTTCTGGTGCAGTTGGGTTGGGATTATGGGCGGCTGGTGGTGTTCTTTCGTATTCGTTGGGCTTCATGGGCTTGGGATCGGGATCGGGTTTGGGCTCGGGGACATCGTCTTCGTCGGCGCAGGCTCCGTTGGTTTCTGTATCGGCGGCGACTACTGAAGCGATGGATTTTGTTGCGGCTTTTGAGAGGGATTATGGAATGGGGAGACCTAATTTTGTGAGTGAGGGTTTCATGGACGCGCTTCAGAGGTCGAGGAATTCGTTTAAGTTGCTGTTTGTTTACTTGCATTCTCCGGATCATCCTGATACGCCTTTGTTTTGTCGGAGGACGCTTTGTTCGGATGGGTTTGTTGAGTTTGTGAATCAGAATTTTGTATGCTGGGGTGGGAGTATTCGGGCTAGTGAAGGATTTAAGATGAGTAATAGTTTGAAGGCTTCGAGGTTTCCTTTTTGTGCTCTTGTTATGGCTGCAACTAATCAGAGGATTGCACTACTTCAACAGGTACTAGTTTTACATCATATTGATATGGTACCTTGTTTTTTAAGCTTCTTTTGTTGTTGGTTCAACGGATCTCTTATTGTTTGGTAAATTCATTGGTTAAAATGGATGCAAATGGCTTAATGGGATTCTATGTGTTTATGCTTAAGTTATGCTTCTAGTTTAAGTGGCTAAAATGACCATGTATTTGGTGTGGTATTGAAACCAGACCAAATTGCGGTTTGGGTTGAGTAGTTCAGTCAATTTTGGTTTGAATTTTAGAACACCCGAGGATACGATTAGTATCACTTATTCACTTAGCAAATGATAAGGATTGGGGGTGATAGAGATTGTAAAGGAAAAGAAGATAGAAAAGGGTGAAAGCCCCTATTCTCAAACACAAATTTAGCCTGCTAGAGCCGGTGATAGTATGACACCCTTGTACGTGAGCATAGAAGATGGGGAAAGGGAAATAATGTCTTGAAATGCCAAGTTTTAAGTAGCAAGTTCTTTTGCAATATATGTTTTCCCTAGATATAACAAAAGAAATGAGTCTGATGGGTTTAATTCTTATGAATTTCTCTTTGATATAGGAGACACCTAGGCCAATTTATTAATATTTGTAATGATAGTTAGGATTCAAGTTTCTTTCAACAAAATATCAATAAGATTGACTTGATGCCATTACTAGTTTTTGGATAAGTTTCCGTTTCATCCATGTGCTTTGGTCTGTATTATCCGTGCCCCTGTGTGATTTAAAGATTGCTTATTTCTCCCTTAAGAGTTTTAATATGTTAACTTTTAAGTTACCTTTCCTTTATTCAGAATGCTGCTGCAGCCTCCTCCACTTTTGTAATTTGATCTGTATGAACATATCATTCTCCCATTCCAGCCTCCTAGTCCTCTCTTCTTGTGGGTATCTGCCATCATATCTGCAATTCCCCAGCTTTCTTTTGTCTCTATTTGGGAGTTTGAATTTGATGATTGATTGTCCCACGTTATGCACTGCATTTCATTCAACATGCCATCCACCATTTGTGTTCCTCCTGTGACTCCTTAATATGTACACCTATAACTCTCTTTGCCATTTCTTCCTACCTGCTTTCACTCTTTTTTGTACTATTCATGTCTCACCAACCGGGTCTCTAATACAGAGTTCTCTATTCATTAGAGACAGAGAATGGAGAAAGCTCTTCCCCAGCAGGGAATTCTACCTCCCTGCATCAAGATCCTGGGTCTGAGAGGAATGACTCTCCCAAACTTTCAATCAGTATCTTCTGTTCCTCCTTCTCTCCACTTTTGTAATTTGATCGATATGGAAATATCATTCTCCCATTCCAGCCTCTTCGTCCCCTCTTCTTGTGGGCATTTGCCATCATCCTCGCAATTCCGCATCTTTCTTTTGTCTGTTTGGAAGTTTGAATTCAATGATTGATTGTCCCATTTTATGCACTGCAGTTCATTCAACATGCTGTCCACCATTTGTGCTTCTCCCTTGTTCACACAAATTCTTGTATTCCCTTACTTCAACTATCATCAAGCATTTGGGTTCACACCCACACAAGTGGGAATCTATCTACTCCATAGGGATGTCTTAATAAACTAATTTTGTTGGTGGTCTTGTAGAACATATTTAACAAATCTGAATATTGAATAATATAGTATTAACATGACGATTTTGCGCATGTTTAAGATGAATTATATTCATATGTTTTCAACCTATAGTTGATATATACTTATAGTTCAATAATGTATTACTATATGTTAAATTAAAGTTGTCAAGTATTAGAGAAATTTTGATTCAACTGATGCATTAATAAATTCAACTGATGCATTAATAAATTCAACTTTCATCAAGTAGTTATGAAGCTGTTTACTAAGACTCTTGAAGTAAGGGGATCCCCCAATATGTTGTGTTTATGTATGTTGGTGTGTTGATCCTTGTCAGCACGATTGATCAAGATTGTTTGTTGGTTGTTGGCTGCTGAACATATGCACCTGTGTATTTCCCTCAGCTCAGATATGCCACAAGCTTGTTGATACGGTTCAATGCTAATAGCTGAGTGGTTCACGCAGTCCTCTTTTGCAAAAGTTGTGTTTATTTGATGTTATAAGATATGCCACAAGCTTGTTGATACAGTTCAATGCTAATAGCTGAGTGGTTCACGCAGTCCAATTCAAACAGTGATAGTTTTAGCCTTTTAGGCTCTTAGCACTTGTGAGAAAATTATAATCCGAATCTGTTAAAAATATGTGAAGGAAAAAGCCATAAGGACTAGGGAGGTTTGATGTATTAGTATTAGAAAAATAAAAATAAAAATAGTGAGGTTAACTACTTATTATAAAGTTCAATGCATTGAGTGTCACTCTACAGTTTAAATGTTTCTTGCCCACTTTCTTGTCGAAGAAATGAATAATGACAGGCAAATGATCACAAGGAAAGAAACATCAGGAATTCCTTGAATTCCATTTTTTATCTAGAACCAGAACTTGCTTTTCAGGGCTAGAGCATAAGATCAAATTAATCACCATGAGAAACATTCTCTTAGCAAGTATCTTATCCATTATCATGTAATAAGAACTGGTGTTTCCTAACTATGACATACAGATTTACCTGAATTATGGATTAAGTTCTTGCCATTAGTTCATTAAAGTAAACCGTGTTTGATTCAAGTAAACAATCTCATGCAGTAGGATAAAGCTTCATCATTTTTGTTGTGTTTTTCACATTGCTCAGCTTGGTCCTTTATTTATCACTTCAACATATTTTCTTCCTTATCACTTGTTATGAAAATGCTGAGGATAGTGAGGAAGATTTCAGTTGATGGTGCCAAATGGTTATGCAACAAAAGACTTCATGGCAACTGTGTCTAGGTTCAATATCAATAGTGCTTTATTCGATCGAGATTTAAAGCTGTACTATTTTCATGTTTTATCAATATTAAATCATATTATTCATTGTCTTATTAAATTGGACGTGCCAAGTATTAAGTATTGTAGTTTATCAATCTATTTTACTCCATTCAGGTTGAAGGTCCAAAATCCCCTGAGGAGATGTTAGTGACACTTCAGAGAGTGCTTGAAGAAAGCTCCCCAGTTCTTGTTGCAGCAAGGCTTGATGCAGAAGAAAGACGAAATAATGCACGCTTAAGGGAAGAGCAAGATGCTGCATACAGGGCTGCACTAGAAGCTGATCAAGTATGTCTTTTGTAGTGTATGGTTATTGCTTATGTCAGTTATCTTGGTCTCTACCCCGTGATTTGTGTTTTTCCTTGTTCCCAATTTCTTCCCTTGGCATTTATTTGGAAAGTCTTGGCACTGTTGTTGTACTGGATTAATGCTGAGTTTATGTCCAGGCTAGGGAACGTCAGAGAAGGGAAGAAGAAGAACGTCTTGCAAGGGAAGCTGCTGAAGCTGAGAGAAAGCTAAAGGAAGAAGAGGAGGCTCGTGAAAGAGCAGCACAAGAAGCCGCAGAGAAACAAGCAGCATTAGCGAAATTACGCGAAGAGAAAGCTCAGTCTCTTGGTGAAGAACCTGAAAAAGGACCGAATGTTACACAGGTAAAGTATATGAAGATTTGGCCAATATTTAACTTTTTTCCTGTAGTGCTTTTACCCTGTATTTGGCTTGTTTCATTAGTTCATATATTTGTTCTGTTTATATAGTTTACCTTGTATGCTAGATCTTACCTTCAATTCATATACGGTTTCTCTTTTTATTTTCACTCCTTGATTAGTTTCTCATTTTTTTGTTTCATTATGTTTCAAAATTGAATGACATCTCAGTTTTGGGTTTTCTCTTCCATTCAAAAATATCAGGTATTGGTACGGTTTCCAAATGGTGTACGCAAGGAAAGGAGGTTCAACAGCACAGTGACGATTCAATCATTGTATGACTATGTGGATTCATTGGGTTGTTTAGAAGTCGAGAATTACAGCCTAGTCTCTAATTTTCCCCGGGTTGTTTATGGACAAGAAAAGTTGGCACTGTCATTAAAAGAAGCAGGATTGCATCCTCAGGCCAGCCTTTTTGTGGAACTCAGTTCATGAGGATAGGACTTGCCAAATAATCTTTTGAATACGTGAAAATGTGACCTGCAGATAGGGGACTCTGGTTTTTCACTTGTCTGTTTTAAAAAAATTTACTTGATGAACTTTATAATGTTAGATATTATAGATAATAGATTACTGTGGTTACTGTAGTTTTTTGTTTCTCTTGTATTCCATTGAATCAAGCATATATAGCTTTACATGGAGATGGTTTAGTATAATATACACTTTGTTTCCGTTTAAAAATATATTGCAGACATTTCAGAACAGGGTTTTGGCTATTAGGGACCATGTCCACATGGGCATGGAATAATTTGTTTACCTTTCCATTGTTGTATTTGTAATTTAACCCCTCACCCTGCTCTTTTCTAGTGGGTGACTATTGCGTAGATTTGGTTGGTTATAGTAACTGCAACTCCTTGAAGGGTGGAAGTGCTAGAATGGTTCGGGCAATTGCTTATGGAGCAGAGTCAGTTCAATATTTCTCTCTTAGATATAACAGCTCTACACTCTACAATTGTTCTAGACGATTCAAGTGAGCAATAAAGCTATTGACTCCTCAAAAACATCAATGACTTTGGAAGACATCCCTGTTACAAAAAACTTTGTGAATTGTATCCCTCTTGAAATTTTCCACAAATCAAGCAATTGTTGAATCAATGGAATGTGAAAAGCATTTTACTGAAGCAATTTGTTAAATTTGCAACAAACTTCAAAAAACTAATATATGGGGGTTATCAAGGCATCAAGTTTACAAAGGACAGACAAGTGAACCATTTTAAGTTTCACTTGCAAAAAGCCAATGTGAACACGATGATTGAACTTGGAACCTGAACATATTCCTTTTAGATTTGGGAAATGCTCTTTCTATCCTTATATGTGCATAGTTTTGAAAATTCAAAATTATTCTTTGAGTTTGGAGATGCATCTTCGGATCCACCCAAAATCACGTCAATGTTTTCTTTCTGAATTTTATCGTAGTTTTTAAAAAAATAATGCCCAGAGATGCACCTCCGAATACTGTTTGAGTGTATCTGGAGATGCATCTCCGTATACTGTTTGGGTGTATCTGGAGATGCATCTTCGAAATACCTCATACACTCAGTTACGTGGTTTTGTCATTTATCAATTTTTCAACACCAAAACATTATAGTATTTCACCACTTTAAAGGGAGCAAAACAAGCTGAAATTACAGGTAAAGATCATTCATTTCATCCCCCATTCTTTGTATTAATCTTAGTTTTAAGCTGAAAAATAAACGTTGAGTCTAGGAATGCATCTGTGGATAAAATTTGGTGAGGTTCGAATGTGCATCTTCGGATTGTCCTGATAGTTTGAGTTTTCACACTGTTTTTCTGTTATTGCTTGTAATAGATATGGTGAACCCGAATATGTTTTCCAAAGCTATTGTGTGTGTATGTTAAATCGGTCGAAGTGAAGTAAGATGTTAAACATGAAGAAGCGAATGAGGATGTTAAATTGGATGAAGTGAATGAGGATGTTAAATCGGTTGCATGGCCAGTTGTTGTCGAGGTAGATGTTCGTGCGCAATTTATAAATAATTAATTGTTTATTGTTTGTGAACATATGCTACAATGGGTTCGTAGGGAGGTCGAAAAATTGATATTTGGCATTGTAATCGAAAGGTCCGACAATGGTTTGGATAGAAGACAAACATTTGTAACAATGACATGCGAAAGAAGTGGCACGTACCAATCAAGGATTAGGAAGTTGAAACGAGATGACGTGAGATTGAGGAGATGTGAGTAAGGGATGGGACAACTTCCAATTTATTCGTAGTCATCTTATATAAGAGATGAAGACGCAAAGGGAATAATACACAAAGATATGGCAACAAAGCAAATTACGATGCACTTCTCAATAGTCTAGTTCCTTGTCTTATGGGTTCGGCTCTGTTTAAAAATTGATGTGCTTCCTAGAAATGAGACACCTTATATAGTAAATGCATATGATATGGTGTGTGTCGCGTTAACACGATATGGTTTCTCCGAAACTTTCTTTCCACTAAGGAGTAAGCCACTTCAAAATCCATTCGAACACATCATGTGTATCGATTGGCTATAAAAAACTTAACATTTTGTTCAAGTTTATTTGAAACCGGAATGTCATATACCAAAGACATCACTGAAGTGGACGACACATTACACACAAGATGTTAAAATTTGGCAGGGTCACTTTTTAGAAAGGATGGAAGAGTTCACCAAGTTGAGCGACATTGAAAGAGAAGCAAATAAGGAAAGATCGAAGAATGAACCACCAATAAATTTAGGCAGTGACACATATTTTGATGCATTTTAGTTATAATATAATAATGTAATACATTTTTATACGTAATGCACTACATAATATTATAAAATTGGATGGTAATTTCTGGGCAATTTTTGTGTTTTGAAGTTGTGATCTGCATAATCAGTTGGTTATGTTTTATATAATTTTGGGTGGTTCCGGAGATGCATCTTCAGACACACCTTTTAATAATTAAAAAAAACAATAGAATATACAGACATGCATCTCTAGATAAATCCTAATTTTTTGAAAAAAAATGTGGATCTGAAGATGTATCTCCGAATAATATCCTGAAGATAAGATATGGATTGTAAGGTCCTTATTGCTCTACACCTTCTATAAATACGGTATCTCATTCCATTTTTTTACAAAATCAAAATGAATCCCTATCCTCATCTTGCGTTTGTGTATTTCAATAGCCCAAATCCCTCACTTCAGTTTAGGGCCTTCGATGTTCATGCTTATCGTGTTGCGATATCCTAAAAATTGAAGAGTTGTCAAGTTCGAGTACCATTCACCCTCCATTGACAACGAAGGAAAGATATGGTTCACTATGCTTGAACTGAAGATAGATGATGATTTGAAGGTTATGTGGAGTACCTTTTACCGTTACTCAAGAAAGGGTTCGATTAAAGTGGATGCGACGATTCAAAGATCAGCCGAAGAAATTATAAGAATGTTGAAACGTCATGAACCACCTGTTTGTAATGACATGTAATGTTAAATTTATGTAATGTTTACTTTGATGTTGGTTTTCTATTCTGCTATTGTTTTTTTCTTGCTTCTGGTCTGAACTAATAGAGCATATTCCGCAAATGCATCTCCGAAAGGCTCACAGACTAATGAACAAAGGGGAATTATAGAGATGCATCTCGGGAATCAACATCTCTTGCATACGGAGATGCATCTCTGGCCAAATTAAATTGAACAAGTGTTTCTAACAATTTTGCTGAGTTGTGTAAAAAAGGTGCATCTGGAGATGCATCTCAGGACGCTACTAGTATTAAAGACTTTTCACAGTAGTGTGAGAGATTACATAAGGATGAAAAGAGAAACTCCCTTAGATTTTATAGATCTCAAGTGTTGTTTGTCTAAATGAGGTTAAACAGGAGAACACATGACAACAACAGCAACATGGAGTCCTTCCATGGTGACAGTGTGGCATGGAGTCCTCCCATGGTGACAATATGGCATATTTGGACGAGAGTTAAGTGCACTTTATAGAGGAGCTACATTGTATACTAGAGTTTGAATCCTTTCTATTTTTTTTAAAGAAAAAATTTAATGGCAAAATAATATATATAATAAGAGGTGGTAAAAACTTGATCTCGAAAGAGTACAAAAATCATATTGACACAAGAAATACCAAAAGACAAAAGTCAACCAAAGAACAACATAGCAGGAAAAAAAACCAACATCAACACTACCAAAACCTTAAAACAGCAGCTACATTACGAACCAACATTCTGGCTACTGGCTAAATCTCAGGCTACCAGATCCATCATCAACATACTTAATACATCGTAGATTAAATCATAAATTTAAATTGTTCCTAACATCAACATACTTAACACATCGTAGATTAAATCATAAATTTAAATTGTTCCTAACATCAACAAAAAATTGCATATGTCAGTGACCTAACACGCCATAGAATAAATCATAAAATTTTGTTTGACCGTCATTCCTAACCGCAACAAAAAAATTACATATGTCATGACGTAACACACCATAAATTAAATCATAAATTTTTGTTTGACAGTCATCCTTGATGGTCATTGTTTGACAATTAAATTTATTTATACCAATTAACTATAGTTTATGTTGAAATTTTAATTAGTCATTTTTAGTATTATTTATACTATTTAATTATGATCTGATCTTAAGTATTTAATTAGTTGATTTATATATGTATTTCTATTGGTTACTTTTATTATTTCAAGTTACAAGCTTTCTAGAGGTAATATAAAACAAAAGTATTCAAACAATATTAGCACTAAATTTGTGAGTGTTCTTCCAAAAATTAACAACATCATATAACACTGATCCAAGAAGCCTCTTTTGTTAAAAATGTCTAAGGAAATTGTATATCGACAAATTTAGTTTAAGGGACGAATTTTTTTTAATTAACTCCAAAGTTAACATACCATACAAAAAAATTAGACCTATCTTTTATTATAAAAATAATTTGAATAAACCTATCTTCTGGCAGCAACTACAAAATTCCCCTAACAATTTTAGCTTTCTCAAGTATGTATTTCCCTTCCTTGTACTTTTGATTTTCTTCATAGGCTTTTTCATACTTCCAACCAAGCACCTGATTGCAGTCACAACAATAGACATCAGCAACTGTATGGAGACCTGTTATCAGATGTCTGTCTTCTTTTGGCCCTACTCTAACATTCATTGCATGTGAAAACAGAAAACCTCTTCCACTTCTTCCCTGAAATTTACCAAATTGTAATCACCAATTTGTTGCTTAAAACATCTTATAAATAAATCAAATTCAAATCTAAAAGATATAACAAGAGAGTCTCAAGATACGTAGGAGACATCCCTCCCCTTATAGGTGGTTAAATAGGATTAAGTATGTCAAACTTACATTTTTAAACAGTTTTACAATATATCCAAAATCTATTGAATCACTCGTTATTAAACTACTAAACCCTAAATCCTAACTCGTTGTTAGATCACTTAGGTCACCCTCCAACTCTAAGTTGGAGCCATTTATCACCTTATAAGACGGTGATGTAACTCAGGTTACGCTCAGACTCCAACTTTGAGCGGGAGACATTTATCACCTTACAATATAGTGATGTATCGTCGGGTAAAATTAGTTCCAGTCCAAATTTTCAAACAATATTATAGTCTATTCAACATATGTTGGATCACCGACTATATGACAATCTAGATAATGATCCGGCCCTAACATAAAGCATCTCCCTATCGACCAATTTTATAGAATTAAGTTTAATTCCAACTCAATTTTAAAACTAATAGGACTAATTGCACATGTACATGTGAAAATAGTGTAATAATAATAATCTAAACAAGTAAACTAAAATTTTTCCAAATCCAAAAACAATAATCATATCATAGTAGATTAGATTATCTAATTAGGTGTATTATGATAGTAAGAAGGGTAATCTCAAATATGAAAAGATAAAAGTGAGTGAGTATTCACCCGAAAGGTTTTTGAAATGACATCATCATGAAGTGCAACATGGTTTCTACAATTAAAGCAAAAGTACAATTTGGCTTCAATCAAATTCTCCATATCAAGCCCTTTTATCAACTCAAACCCTTCAGAAAAGTGATTATGTGGCTATGAAACTGTCATTTAACACCAAACACAGATCAATATGAAGAGAGAAAAAAAGTATAATTTTTTTTTTTTTGCCAAGATTGAATTTAAATTATACGTACCTGCCCCTGTAATCATAGATGATCGAGTGTTTTCTCATTTCTCTATCACTTGACAATTTAAACAGATTATGCTAGATCTGATTAGTGAAGTTGTTGCTATTTAAATTGCAAGATTAACGGATTTTGAACCACAAAATAGGTAAGATAGATATGATATGGCACATAATTAAAATGATGATTAATGGTGTGTTTATTACAAGGTATGGAAATATCATTTTTTTTGGAATATTATTATTGAATCTTGTCATAATTTTATATGGTAATTAATTATACGTTTTAAGAATATTTTTAAATTATTTAATGGCCACATCACTAATGATATTTTCTAGCTTATCAATATAATTAATATTAGTTATATTAAAATTTATCTACTAAACAATACATCATTTCTGACATCAAGTCGTTTCAATCTCTTCTTGAACGCAATTACAAAAGATTGAACCATAGTTCTGCCTACTAAGTAAACTATTTTTATTTCTAATTTTTTACAACTTTTACATGTTTTTTTTACACCTAATTTCTATCTAGTCAGTTTTATTTATGTCTCAATACTAACCAAAACTAGTACTCCTATAATTAAAATGATGATTAATGGTGTGTTTATTATAAGGTATGGAAATATCATATTTTTTAGAATATTATGATTGAATCTTGTCATAATTTTATTTGGTAATTAATTATACGTTTTAAGAATATTTTTAAATTATTTAATGGCCATATCACTAATTGATATTTCTTGGCTTACCAATATAATTAATATTATATAATTAAAATTAGTTATATTAAAACTTATCTACTAAACAAGACACATGTTAAGGATCACTTCTGACATCAGGTGGTTTCAATCCTCTTTCGAGTATAATTGCAGAAGATTGAACCATGGTTCTCCTTACTAAGTTCAATGTCAATCACCTCTTAACCAACTAAACTATTTTTATTTTTAACTCTATACGACTTTCGTATATTCTTTTTACATCTAATTTCTATTTCTATGTAGTTAGTTTTATTTATGTCTCACGACTAACCAAAACTAATACTCCTTTTAGTAGCATTATTAAAACTTTTTTTCTCTTTGAATTGTTGCATGCAATATTTAGGATGCATTTTTCCGCACTTCTATTTTGGATCATTGGTTTATTTTAGCCTGTTAATGATTTAACTAGATTCATTTAGGTAAATATCATAATGAAATCAATAGATGAAACTTGTAATTGCTTAACTTTGTTTTCTTAGTTGAAGTCTGATTTGCCACTAATCAATAGATGAAATATTGATGTTAAAGATATCAAGATTTTTCCAATCACATTCTGTTCAAAGATTGATTCTCCATATGTCTTGATCTGATTCATCAATCTTGTGATTCTTGTTATACAATCGTTGATGTTTGCTTTCTCCCCCATCTGAATCAACTCTAATTATCTTTTGTGAGTTTGTAACCTCACCACATTTGCCTTCCCCGCTCTTGCATGGGATTTATCAAGAATTTTCCATGTTTTCTTTGAGGACTCACAATCTCCAACCTTCTCGAAATTATCTTTGAGGATTAATTGGAAAGTCAAGGTTCCTTCAAATATGCAAGTTTTTGGTTTGGAGGTTGTTCCTCAATAGATTGTCGGTTTGCTTGGAGCTAGAAAGTCGCAGAGTTATCATTGGATCTCATGAGACGGTATGTCCCCTTTGTTTCCTTCATGAAGAAAGGGCATCCCATCTTTTCATTTTTTTTTTTTGCACTGTTTCTGTCCGGATTTGGAATAAGGTGATGAGTTAGTTAGGAATCACGGGGTTCTCGACTTCGTCTTCTGTGTGTTGGACCATTATTACAATTTACATCTATAAAATTTTGTTTGCAGAAGGAATATAGAATGATATTTTGGTATTTGGTTGTGTTGGGTTTGTAGCTAGCTAGAAATGTAGTAATTCTGATTAAAGGGGAAGTTCTGTTAATTTATTCGGTTAAGATTCGTTCTTGGAACGATATTTCCACACTCAAAGCTACACTTACTGTTTATTTCCACACTCAAAGCTACACTTACACCATCTCTTTATACAGTTAAATTGTTTTTATAATAATTACGGTTTATTTTTTTTAATACAAAAATATCAGGAATGATATTTGTACACTGCACATGACAACTACACCGTATTTTCATACGGTTTGATATTTTTATTTTATTTAATAATTAATTTTTCACTTTTTCAAATACAAATGAATGCTTGTTAGCACTCCTCCAAAAATATTTAAGCTTTGCTGTATTTTATCTGGTGTAACTATACGGTGTACCAAATCTAGTGTAAGCATATCAACACTCTAATGTATTTTTTGACTTTTAGATCTTGTATTGGGTTAAATATTTTCAATATATTTATAAAAAAATGAAATCATCCTACCATATTTACCATGCTAATGTAGTAATAACTACAAATAATATTGTCTAAATTAAAATAAAGTTAAAACAAACTTAAAAAAACCAAGTAAATAAAAAAGGATATAATGTTTTTTGAAAAAAAGACATTCTAAAACCAAAACTGAAATTAAAAACACTTTCTTCTAAATACTACAATTGATAAGTGGTGTTATTACCATGAGCTATCTTATTTGAACACTAAAAATTAGTCGGTTTTCGAAATTTATAGAGAGAGGTGATCCATATCTTGTTGAAATATGGGGCCTATATGAAGGGTTGCAATTTGCTCAAAAAATGAATTTTAATAAGGTAGAATTGAGGGTGGATTCATTGGTTGTAGTGTAGGATGTCAACAAGAGGAGGAATATCAATAGTGGAGGGAATAACCTAGTAGCCAAGATAATTGGTATGTGGGATCTTGACTAGGAATTAGATATCAAACATCTTCATAGGGAAGCTAACCAACTGGATGACGCACTGGCAAAACATAACTTTTCATTGAAGGAAGAGTATAACATTTTGGAGGATTGTCCTGTTAATTTTGAGTATATTTGTCGAGGTGATGAGAACAACCCTAGTATTCCTAGAGTTATTTGTCTGTAGCCTTCTTCTTGTGGACTTTTAGCCCTCTTGATAATAAAAAATAAATAAATTTAAACACCATATTTGATACTGTATTGTAACTCCTACCTCCCTCCCAAATTATAAAACATTTTTGAGCATTCCACACACATTAAGAAATATAATTATTATTTTATGAGAAATTGAAATGATATATAACTTTATAAAAATATCTTCAATAAATTACATTGGAAAGTAAAATTAAAAGACAATGAAAAAGGAAGAGTAATAAATGATAGAGCATATTGAAAAAAAATTATATTAATATTGTACTAGAATTATAAAATAATTTATAATTTGAGATAATTTTTTTTTCTCTAAAACATCTTATAATTTAAAACGGAAAAAATATATCTTTTATCTCGCACACTTTCACCGATTTCAAAAATACACTAATATACCATAAAATACGACACCTTTTTTACATTCAATTTTAGATGTACGTATATAATTTCTTTCAAAAACACACTAATATACCATAAAATTACAAATCGACACCTTTTTTACATTCAATTTTAGATGTACATATATAATTTCTCTATTCAATTCTAGGTTATCATTGCCATTCTCAATAAAATTGCCACCTCAATACTTCCTCATACAATATGCCACCTCTACCTCCATCCACAGTTTTCCTCACTCTGGTATGTCCTTCCATCAAGCTGTCAGACTGAGATTTTAATCTTTATCCCAGTCTCCAGCTCATGTCTTTGTTTTTATGTTACCTTCTTTGTGCAAAATTATGATTGAGAATGTACCATATACATTTCTGCAAAATTCTTTGTATTACATTTTGTTTTTTATTGGGTAACAAAGAGGGGAAGAATATTTCAATTATTATATAATAAATGTTTTACATTTCAATTTAATCACCATACAGATCCAAATCAATGACAAAAAGAATCCAAAGTAAACAAAATTAATATATTAAAATAATACATTACATTAAACCAAAGAACATTGCATATATGACAGATCCAAATCCAATAACAAAGACATGAAAATTTGAAGCTATGTGATGTGAATTTGATGAAGAAGGAGCTACTGGAATGTTCCCAAAAGCTGCTTGATAAGAAGGTGCATTTGCATTTGCAGGCAATGAATTAGGACTACTAGCTTCTACATCAACATTTCCAGTTCCACCAACAGATATATGAATCTTCTGATTCTTTTGGCAATGACCATTGACTCCACTTGTGAAATAAAAATCACCATGTGATGATGTTATGTTAAACAAAGAGTTACCATTGTTCATAAACAATATTGGATCTTTAGTGTTGCAGCTTTTGTAGGACTCTTGTGTCACTTGAATCAATGAATCTTGACTTGGTGGATATAGAAACACTACAAGAAAAAAAATAGTAAAATTAGAAATCTAAAATTAAGAAGATATTGTAAATAAACAAATGCTTACAAAGTGAGTCTCCAAGGGTGAAGTTGTGAAGTTTGGACCATTTGGTGTAGATTTGAGGGTTTGATGAGGAGGGTAAGCTCCAGGCATTTAGATCTCCAACTTTGTATTGGAGAGAGAAGACTTTGGTTTGGATTTGGAGGAATGTGAAGAGGAGAGAAGAAAGAGAGAAGAAGATGGTGTTGTGGATGGCCATTTTTTTCTTAGATTTAGGACCCAACAAGGGGGACTTTTATTGGCTTGAAATCTGGTAAGTGGAAGATTTATAAATGATCATTCAATGAAATTAGAAGAGACACTATTACACTAATGTCAACTTGATTGTTGGAATCTAAACTTATATATATTATTCCTCTCACTTAAAAAAATCAATTATTATTAGTTGATAGTTGTATATAGGTATCTCATCATTAAAAGAAAAAAGTAAATTTAGTGAGATTTATATATAATTTAAATATGAAAAGAAAAGTTAAAAAATGTGTTAGAGAGTATATTATAGAGAGGTAATATTAATTATAAGGGTTGATATATTAAATGATAAATTAGAAGATAGGAAAAGAGGTGAGGTAGACAAGTGAAAAAATATGCTTAATAATATGCACATGGCCAGCTGGTTTGTTTATTAATTGAAGTGGGAAGGGAATGGTATGTTCTTGTGATTTCATATGTTTGAGCGGTGCGACCAAGTTTAGTTAATAACATATCACATGGTTAACAAAATGGAATCATGTGATTTATTTAATAAAATGAGGACTGAATATACCAAATTACATGATAAATAAACCACAATTCAATACAATACTATATGGGGCAAATTGGAAAAACGTTTATGTAAACAACATTTTTATTTTGAGGCAAGTATTTAACCATCAAATCAAGTTAATTAGTAACAAATCCGTGCGTATGTACGGGTTTTTTTTCTGTTACACGCATTTGAATACATCATTTATTTTAAATAGAATATTAAGAAAAAAAAAATATTTAAATAAATAATTAATTATTTGAATCAAAAATATTTGATCATAAATATCATTTCTCGTATATAAAAATATTTAAATCAATAAATTTTTTTTTCTCATATACAGACTTCATTTTTGTTTAGGTATCATTTATAAAAATATTTGCATCAATAGTAAATGTTGTATATAAAAATATTTAGATCAATAGTAAATTTTTTTCCTATATGCCATTTTTGAATAAAAAATATTTAGATCATAAATACCATTTTTCTTAAATAATATATTTTTTCCCGTATACCATTTTTGAATAAAAAATATTTGGATCATAAATACCATTTTTCGTATATAACAATATATAGATCAATAATAGATTTTTTTCGTGTACTAATTTTAATTTGGTTTAGGTATCATTTACAAAAATATTTGGATTAATAGTAAATTTTCGTATACAAATATATTTAGATCAATTATAGATTTTTTTCCCGTATACCATTTTTTAATAAAAATTGTTGAATTATAAATATTATTTTTCGTATATAAAAATATATAGATCAATAATAAAAAAAATTCCGTATAAAAAAATATTTTTGTTTAAGTATTATTTACAAAAATATTTGGTTCAATAGTAAATTTTCTTATACAAAAATATTTACAAAGAAAATTGTGGAAGAAAAAAGTGAGAAAGTGATAAAAGAGAAGATTTGGTAAGTTTGATAAAAATATGAGGGTTGTATTATTTTAATAATAAATTTAAAAACTTTATTGTACAAAGACCAAATAAAGACAATTTTAATGTGGTGGCAAAAAAGCAAATAAGGGTATTGTAGACTTTTCCACAACCATTAATTTTCTTATATTATAGATATAAATTGATCTATCATGCAATTTATTTTAGGACAATTTTTGAAAGTCAACGTGACAATCCACGTCATTTAAAAATTGTTAAAAATTAAAAGTAATTAACATCACATTTGTTGTTGATTAATTTTTCTTGTTTTAATAATGTGGGTAAGAAGCTTTCGAATTCTTTAAACTTTGTTTGACAAGTCCTTTCGGTATAATATCTTATTTACTTTATTTCTTTCACGTTCAATGTTGTAGGTAAGATGCACCTTGATGTTGTCGATCTAGAAAATGTATCAGAGGTTGGTGAGTCAAGTATTCCTAATATCGATGTTGTTAAAGCTGACATTAAGAAAGATTTTACCATTAAACAAATGTTTACATTACATGATCATATGTTTAAATGAGTTTGGGTGGAAGCTCCTAAGTTAATTTTTGGGATAGTTATCGAGAGGTGTGATTTAGGTTTTGATAGAAGACAAACATTTGATTTAATGAGTTGTGAAAGATGTGGTGGGTATAAAAACTTCTCCCGAAGTTAAATCGTGATGACACTAGATCAAAGAAATGTGGATTTCTTTATAGGTTGCGCATGTACTGTATGGTGGTGAATTATGCCCTAAGTTGGTGAATTATAGGGAATTCGTATTCTAATACATATAAATCTTGGTGGAGAAATCATCCAAATTTCATTTATAAAAATAATTACCTCATATTGTAGCAAATCTTGTAGCTCTGGCTACCCCACCTAGATTTCAAGGGCAGAAGGATGTTGTTGCTACTCCTCGAAAGTGAAAGCTCTAAATGATGATGGAAAATTTTGTAAAGACCCAAGCTAGGAAAAACGAGGATTTTAAGACTCAGAATCTTCACACTAATAAGGCATTTAGACATCTCGCGTTCAAGGTAGACGGCGTGGCCACTCATAACAAAATGCTTGAAGCTCAAATTTCTTAAGTAGACTAACAACAAGTGTCTACATCAGTCCCAACCGAAATTTTGTCGGTACAACCTAAGCAAAACTCAAAAGGGCAGATAAACGATGTTACACTGCAAAGAAGTAAGGATCATGAACCTTTAGTTAACAAGAGTGATGAAGGAAATGCTTAAAAGAGTGAGACGACACCAATTGAAAAGAGGTTGTTGTTGAAGGAGAAAAAGAAGATTTGTATGTAGTTTCGCCTCTATATAAGCCTTCGATCTCATTCTCACCGAGATTTGCAAAAGCAAAAATTGAGGAGTAATTTAAGAAGTTTGTTGAGCTATTGAAAAAGCTCCATATCAACATCCCCTTCATTGAGACTCTCTTTCTCTCATATGTCTACATATGCTAAATTCCTAAAGAAAATCTTGTCTAATAAGTAAAGATTTGATGACACTAGAGCACAACTGCTTACTGGGGAGGGCAAAGTTATCAATCAAAATGATTAGCCTTAAAACTGAAAGACTCGAGAAGTTTATCAATTTCATTTGTCATTGGTAACACTACCATAGACAAAGCCCTGTGTGATCTTGAGGCTAGTATAAGCTTAATGCCCCGGTCTATTTGTAAAAGATTCAGTCTCGATAGGGAAAACCTACAAAAATATCTTTACAACTAGTCGATAGGTCCATAAAATATTCAGTAAGAATACCGGAGGATGTACTTATTAGGATTGGTATTTGTACATTCTCATTGACTTCGGTCATAAACATAAAGAAGATGATCATATTCCTATTCTCTTAGAAAGAACTTTTTTGACCACTGTTGAAGTCATAATAGATGTAAAGATAGTTTTAAAACAAAACTTTAAATAATTGAATATTAATTTAATATTAAAAATAAAAAATTAAATATAATATAATATAAAAGATTAAATTTAATGAAGTATGGCAATTCAACATTGGTTTTCAAATGAAATAACATAAACATTACAATTTTAGAATTTTTAATTATACAAATTAAACAGACTACCCGTGGTCCATACAAATTAGCCATAATAGATACAAAGTTTTTAAAATCAAATGAAGCAAAAGTCTGATGCTTTATCAAGTTTTTCAGACTAATCCATAATAGTTAATACATTTTAACGGCTCTAGTTTTATCAGATGAAGCAACAATAAACTTATTTTAAGACACAAAGTTTAATCATGGAGAGCACTTCACTGCTCATAACAAAAGCAGGCATTCCAATATTTAAGTTATCCATTCAAGACAAAATCATCATGTTTAACCACTATGAATAGAATCTAAAATGAAGTCAACCAGACTAAACATCACAAAAAAATATTTTAAAAAAGAAAATAAATAAAACACCAAAATTTTAAAAATCAAATTGAAGAGACCTTTGATTTTTTTTCAAAAAAGAAAGTTATAGCTAATAAAGGAAAAGAGAAAATGCCTAGAGGAATATTTGTATTGATGAATATAGAATAATACAAATGAGGAAAAGTGAATTTAAGTAATTACAGTAAACCTATTTACAGTCATTCACAAACCAGTAACTAACTACTAACTACATTTCTAATAGAAAGCAAAATCAATTTCACATCACAAAATCAAACGCTTGTAACTTCATTAAAATCACATTTAACATGAGCAAACCCAATTATAATGCAGTTCAACATGAAACAAGACAACTTAATTTGAAGAGTTGAAAATCATTTGACTACATTGATTCAATTGGTACAAAAACCTGTTATTATTCAGTAGGTAGAATACAATAAACCTATACAAGCTCAAATAAGATATAGTAATAATAATATAATATATAATTTATAAACAACATAATATGTAGAGATATTACTTTTCCCTTGGGGTTGTGTCCCTATAACTTCAACTCCTAATCTGCAACCAACCATAGTGGATTGCAGTGTGATACCGCAAAAGAGAAGATTATATACATCTGAATCTTGAATGAAATAAATAATGAGATTAACCTTCACAGGTCATTTTGCTCATTTTCACTCGCCTCGCTTTCAGATTGTTACAAAGGCTTGCTGAAAACAAGGCAAGCTGGACAGGAGAAGATACATGACTCTTATTGACCATCAACATGCAAAGAGCAGAGCCGCTTCAGCAGAGAGAGGTAGAGGGAGGGGGAGAGAGAGAGAGGAGGGGAGAGAGAGAATGGAGTACAACTTATAATTTATCATCACAGCTGGTGTACACTTACTTCACTAAACACTATCATTATTATCCACATTCATGCACCTTCCTCTCTTTCTCCGTTTTGCTCCTGGCTATGGAAAGCAGATACCTGTTGTTGCAACTGCGGAAAAGGATAACCCAATTGTTTATTAGTTTCGCAGAAACCATCAGGGGCCCTTTCATGGCCTTGAACACAACAAGATGATTATAGAAATGACAAGTGAACAATAAGAGTATATATGATTTAAATATGTGAATGTGATCGTTCTTTTCATAAATTGAGTTTGATACCTGCAAAATAATGTTATGTTATAATATAATACAATATAAAATATAGTATAAATCATGTTCAAATTATATCAATTTTTTTTCAACAACAATGATAAAAATTATGTAAAAGAATATGATAAATTATCTGTATGGTTTTCTATAATTTAAAAAAAAAATAATCAACTGTTAATCTTTTTTACTATATTAATTAATGAAATCATTATTCATTGTATAAGAACCATAACTTTATATATTTCTAAACAAAGTATTTAACACCAAAATAATAAATGTAATGAAGATGTACTGAATTATAAAACTACATTTTCATATAATGTTACCCTATTGGTTAGTTTTTAATTCAGCCTCAGGGAAAAGTTTTAGCTAATAGGTTGTAATGGAATGGATTTTTCATATTGGTACACCAAACAACAGATTATAATATTGTATATAATAATAGTTTATCCTATTGTATCTTCTTTATGTTAGCTGCCAAACGAGCCCTTAAGGTTTTAACCAAAAGTCTCCAAGGTGGACATCACATATATGTAATGCAAGCATGATGAACCCAAAAAGGCTGAAGAAAAATCAAGCATGATAATGAATCATAAAAACTTGTGGAGTAACTTACCTGCATGTGTTTTAACTTCTCAGAAGTAAGTTCATCTGTCAAACTGGTCACACTGTCAACACAAAATAGAAGGACCAGGTGAGCGTTTTGAAGTCAAAGCAAAAGGGTTACTTGAAAAGTGTTTTACAAACTTATAACTAACCGAGACTGAAGTTCTGAAATTTTGGCCAGCAGAAGTTGTTCTCTCTCTGGAGCTGATGTCTCAACCTATGAAACGTTTGGGGGAAAATCAAGCTCTTGAAAACATGTTTTAAAAATATGGATTGTGTTAACAAGTGTCATAAGGGCATTGGTTAAAGAACCTATAAAAAAAACTTTAGTATTGGAAATACAAGTCAAACATTTGTCGAATAAATACACAATTTTCTATACAAAGGTTATCTCTTTTGATTCCTTAAACAATGCCCTAAAAAAACTTGTTAATTAAGCATACAAGTTATGGGGCTACATGAAATGAAAATTTGCTTACACTGCCATTATTTTCTGAACTGCGAGGTATTGGTGGCAACTTTCCATTCTGAGAAGCTGAAAATATTAAATGCACTCATCATGTAATCAATGCTATACAGAAAAAAGAACGTCTTCAAACATAATGGAAAAACTTTCACTCACCATCATTTGCCTCAGCAGTTTGCAAGCTATTTAACAGATTCATTATAAGATCCTGGAATGAAACAACTCTCCGATAAGACTATAAATTTGTTAAGTTACATAATCAATTATCCAACGGAAAACAGTTTCCCCACCTGTTGAATAGACGTCTGCTGGTAAAGATTGTGAAGGTGAGGCACAATAACAGATGCGGGAATATTCACATTGGCAGAATCATTGGAAGACTGTCCAACTCCAATTGGCTGAATATAAATACATCCAACGAAAGACAGACGAGCATTATATATCACACAAATACAATAATCAATAAAACATCCTAGATACTCTTTAACCAACCAAAGACGCCAATATTCACAAAAATATGATAAATAAGAAAGCTAGCTTTAGAACAAACGGAAAGTTACAAACCATTTGCTGTTTGAAATCCGCCATCCAATCACCAACACTGGCAGATTTCTTCAGTGGTGAAGAATCCTATATGTCATGTAACAGGAAGAGAATATCAAATGAGAGGAGTAAAATGTAAACAATTGACAATAATTAATTAAACCATCAACCAACCTGTGGAGATCGGCGTGAAACTGAACTTACAGGAATATCCTGTGCAACAAATGAAGTCAGTTAAAGTTGTAGATAAGGTCAAATCAACTATTGGAAAAAAAATATACCTTGACAAGATCTAAGTTTTCTGATGTCACTGAGAACCGCCCTTTAATTTGCACAAGATTAGCCTTAGATTTATCATCTGAGGAATCTCTGAATCCTAACAAGTGGTGGTGAAACAAAAATCAAAACCAAGAGCTTAACAGGACTGGTTCGAAAAATAGCTTACAATGCAAATGATAATTGAAATACCTCCAGAGGATTTTATTGGGGCCGATAAACTATTTGCTGAAGCACGATTAGGAAGCATCAATGGACCACTAAAGCTTGGAGCACGACGTATATCGCGATTACTTTTCTCACCTGATAACTGACTTTCATTCTCAAACCTAAAAGTAGCAAAGAATTGCAAATTAAACTAGAGCAAGGACACCTCAATTACCAATAAGCATAAAATGACCAATTGGACACAAAATGTTTTGCTTTATTTATTTGAACTTCAAATTAAGCTACTTACATAGTATACTTATAAACAATCAATAAAGATAAAAGTGAACAAGAGGATTCTTCAGAAAGGTAGACTTTAAATTGTGAACTTCAAACTATATTATATATACATTTCTTTCATATAAAATTTACCTATTTAACTTATATTGGTTCAAGTGGTTCAGCAAGTTAGTCACTTTTTCAATCACTTTCACAGCCAACACGCTTAAGGTGTTGGAGGCGGCAATTAAGGCAACCCAAATGCCACAATGAAGCAGCTAGGGGAGGACCGCAATGAAGGCAGAAATTCCAACATATCTAACAATTGTAAGACCAAGAAGGTTGGACGAATTGAAGACCTAAAGCAAATGAGGAATATGACAGAGATAATTTTTCTGTTATTATGATAGAGCAGCCTGTGCTCTTAAATAGAATACAATGTATTTAGAAAAGGAAATTCCTAATAAATACTCATCACTGCCCTGTTTCAATTCCTGTTTCAATTCTATAACTAAGGGCCAGTAATTTCTATAAATACATACACATTATTCAGCTAATCAAATCCTATTTATGAGAGTTTAATCCTATTTAAATATAAAATATACAACTAATTAACACTTTGTACAGCTGGTTCTGACACTCCCCCTCAAGTTGGAGAGTGGATATTACCCATTCCCAACTTGCTGATAATAGATTGAAATGTAGAGCCACTTAATCCTTTTGTAAGAACATCTGCCAGCTGATTTCCAGTTGATACAAATGGTATACATATTGTCCCACTATCCAATTTTTCCTTGATGAAATGTCTGTCTACTTCGACATGCTTCGTTCTATCATGTTGCACTGGATTATGTGCAATGTTTATTGCTGACTTGTTGTCACAATATAGTTTCATGGGTCCATTCCATTCAATCTTTAGGTCATGTAGAATTATTTTCAGCCATAGGAGTTCACAAATACCTAAAGCCATAGCCCGAAATTCTGCTTCTGCACTTGACCTCGCAACAACGTTTTGTTTTTTGCTCCTCCAAGTCACCAAGTTTCCTCCAAGAAAAGTACAATATCCGGATGTGGATCTTCTGTCATCTACTGATCCAGCATAATCAGCATCTGTATAAGCTTCCAAAGTAATTCCTTCACCCTTTGTAAATAGAATTCCTTTTCCAGGAGTGCCCTTCAAGTATTGCAAAATTCGATAAACAGCTCTAAGATGATTTTCTTTGGGATTATGCATGAATTGACTCACCACTCCCACTGCATAAGCTATGTCTGGCCTAGTGTGAGATAAATATATTAACTTTCCAACCAACTTTTGATAGGATTCTCTATCCACACTTGCATCTTCAACAAATTCACTAAGTCTGTGATTTTGTTCAATTGGAGTTTCTACTGGTTTGCATCCCAATTTACCAGTTTCAGATAATAAATCCAGCACATATTTCTGTTGAGAAATGAAAATACCATGACGAGAGTGTGCCACTTCAAGGCCCAAAAAATATTTTAATCTGCCTAACTCTTTTACTTCAAACTCTTTCAGCAAACACACTTTTAGGCTATCCATTTCTGCTTGATGATTTCCTGTTACAATTATATCATCCACATAAACAATTAGTGCAGTAACTCCCCCTAAGGCTGAATGCTTAGTAAACAAAGTGTGATCTCCCTGACTTTGTTTAAATCCCATATCTTTCATCACAGTAGTAAACCTGCCAAACCAGGCCCTAGGGGACTGTTTCAGTCCATAAAGGGCCTTCTTTAGCTTACAAACTTTGCCTTTCTCAAAGCTGAACCCAGGTGGGACCTCCATGTAAATTTCTTCTTCAAGGTTCCCATGTAGGAAAGCATTCTTGACATCGAATTGCTGCAAATTCCATCCATAATTAGCTGCTAGAGATAACAAAATTCTGACAGTGCTCATTTTTGCGACGGGAGAGAAAGTATCATGATAGTCAATCCCATACGTTTGTGTGTACCCCTTAGCTACTAGTCTTGCTTTATACCTTTCAAGTGTTCCATCAGACTTGTATTTAAGGGTGAATACCCATTTACAGCCAACAAGTTTTTTGTCATTAGGAAGCTCTACTAACTTCCAAGTTCCATTTTTCTCTAGTGCATCCATTTCGACTTTCATAGCTTCTCTCCACTCTTTGATATCTAGTGCTTCAGTAACATTTTTTGGGATAGTGGTACTGTTTAAATGAGCAAGAAAACTTCTATGATTGTTGGACAAATTATTATAGGATATAAAGTGAGACAATGGATACCTTGACCTTTTTGTGCATTCTCTAACATCCTTCCTTATTGCAATTGGAAGATCTCTAGCATCCATGGACATATTCTGCTCCTCTAAAACAGTCCCATCAACTTCAGTTTCAGGGGGCACAATTTGCTCCTCTAAAACAGTCTCATCAATTACAGTTTCAGGATTTGGGTCAGATTCTGGAACTTGCACAGGTTGGATAATAGGTGCTGCCCTTCTTGTGTAAACTTGTAGTGGACGAGTAGCATTAGGAGTCTGTAATGAAGTGGGCATAAAAGAAAGGTCTTGGAACAAATCATCCTTATCTTCAATATATTCCTTCTCCCCCTGAAGATAAGGTTTGGAAAAAAAGGATTCGGTTTCGACAAAAGTGACATCAATAGACACAAAGTTCTTTTTTGTTGTAGGTTGATAACACTTGTAACCCTTTTGGGTAGGGGAGTAACCAAGAAATATGCATTTAATAGCTCGAGGATCAAGTTTTCCTCGATGTGGAGAATGAACATGGACAAATGACACACATCCAAAGATCCTAGGAACTAGGTTGTTTGAAGTTTTGAAATTTGGGTAGAATTTGGAGAGGAGCTGAATGGGGCTGTTATTCTGAAGAATTTGAGAGGGTAAGCGGTTAATCAAGTAGGCTGCAGTAAGAGCAGCCTCCCCCCAATATTGTTTTGGAACATTTGTGTGTATTAAAGATGCTCGGGTAACATTGAGAATATGCCCAATTTTTCTTTCAGCCACCCCATTTTGTTGTGGGGTGTGGACACATGATGATTCATGAATAATACCATTTTCAGTGAAAAAGGAAGACAATGTTTGATTAAAATAATCTTTGGCATTATCAGAACGAAACCGTTTGATGGTAGTCTCAAATTGGGTTCTTATCATTTGAAAAAACAATTTAAATATTTGAGTGACTTCACTTTTTTGTTTTAAGAGATACATCCATGACACTCTAGTACAATCATCAATAAAAATGACAAACCAACGGGCCCCAGATATATTTGGGATATTGGATGGCCCCCAAACATCACTATGGATTAAGGAAAAAGGAGTAGACATTCTTTTATTATTATTATTAGGAAAGCTAACACGTTTGTGTTTAGCAAGTTCACAATCATCACAATGAAAATTTTCTAAGTTTATACCTTGAAACAAGGTGGGAAACATATTTTTGAGAGTGCTAAATGAAGGATGACCAAACCGGAAGTGACGCAACCAGATTTCTTTATTAAGGGAAGGAACAGATTCTGACAACATAGACAATGGAAGTTGACTCTTAATGCTACTTGTCCCACGCGCTTCCATAAGAAGGTAGAGCCCATTGTCCTCTCTAGCAAGTCCAATCATCTTCCCCGTTTCCTGATCCTGAAATTTGCAAAGTGTAGGAGTGAATGTTACTAAGCATTGTAAATCTGTTGTAAGTTTGTGAATAGATAACAATTTGGCAGATAATTTGGGCACATGCAAGACATCTCTCAAAATTAAATTTTGACTTAGTGGAATATCTCCCTTTCCAGCAACAGTAATAAAAGTGCCATCTGCAGTGACAATCTTTTTATTACTTGGACACGGTGTGTAAGAGATAAACTCAGTAGAGGAATGGGTCATGTGATTCGTAGCCCCAGAATCAACAATCCATGTCTTTTTTTCTGTAGATTGTATAACACTAAGAGCATAAGGATGAGAACTACCTGATAATGCCATGGAAGAACTACCTGTATTTGTGGGTTTGCCTAAAGAGTCTAGTAATTCCCTTAGTTTTGTAATTTCTTCTGGATTGAAGTCTGCAGTAGGTTTGGAATGACTTCCCTCAACAACACTTGATTGGACCAAGTGAGCATGTGCTGGTCCTCCTCGTTGAATGCCTTTGGTGTTCCAATTTCGATTATGATTTGGCGGTTTTCCATGACGTTTCCAGCATCTGTCTTCTGTGTGTCTTGGCTTCTTGCAGAATGTACACCATAGAGAATCCTTGCTATCCCCTCTTTCAATCTCCATTTTGGGGGCTCCTCCGATTTGACCGTTCTTCCATTGGTCGATGTTCTTCTCTCGACTTTCTGCTACTAAGGCTGAACTTTGAGTTGATTGAGGCTCCATCATCACTCCTCTTCGCGATTCTTCTGTTCGAAAGGCAGCCATGGTTTCATTTAGTGAGGGTAACTCTTTTCCGAGTACTTGAATCCTTATTGGATCAAACTCGTTGTTCAGACCTGTTAAGAACTTATAGATTCTATCCTTCTCCTTATAATTTTTTAGTAAAGTAGCAT